>NW_006790467.1:562124-584326 GCF_000442215.2 Lipotes vexillifer | reverse complement strand
GAGTGGACATCTTTTTATTGTTCCTAATCGCAGAGGATAAATAGTCAATGCTTCCCCACTATTTTGATGTTAATTATAGGATTTTCACAGGTGGTCTATAATATTAAGAAACATTGCTTCTCACCATAATTTGTGGAAAGTTTTGATTAAAAATGAGGATTGTATTTTGTCAAAAGCTTTTTTCAGTCTCTATGGAGATGATCATAAAATTTTCTTCTTTTATTTTGTTAATTGGTGAACTGCATCAGTTGGTTTTTGAATGTTGTACAACTTTGCATAATAGAGTTGGTCAGGTTGCATATACCTTTTTTACATGTTGCTACATTAGATTTGCTACACCTTTCTTGGGTGTTTTCTATGTTCATGAAATCAGTCTATAGGCAATTTTTTTTTTTCTGTCCTTGTCAGGTTTTAATATCAAGAATGTTGACCTCATAAAATAAATTTGGTTGTGGTCAGTGTTTAATGAAAGAGTTTATACAAGATAGATATTATTTCTTTTTTCATTGTTAGAAAATATTCACTGGTGTATCCATCTGAGCCTGGAGTTTTCTTTGTGGGAAGGAGTTTATAATGAATTCAGTTACTTTAGTTGGATTGGTCTTTTCAACGTTTTTCATTCCTTCTTTTGTCAGTTTTTGTAAATTATACTTTACAAGGAATTCACCTATTTCATCCAAGTTGCAAATGTATTAGCATAACAGTGTTCGCTAAATCTTCTTACAGTTCCTTTTTTGTGTGTATGATCCATAGTGATGTCCCTTCTTTCAGTCTTCTTATTTATTATTTGTGATCTTCCTCTCTTTTTCTGGATCAGTCTAGCTAAAGGTTTAACAATTTTATTACATATTCATTATTTTACTAATTTTATTAACATTAGACTTTTTGATTTGTCAGATTTTGGTTCATTGATTTTTCCTTATACTTTTTTATTTTCTTTTTCTTACTTCTACTTAATTTGGATGTAATTTACTCTTCTTTTTCTAGCTTCCTAGCATGACAGCTTAGGTAAAGTGATTTCACCTAAAAAAGTGATTTCACACCTTTCTTCTCATCTATAAAATTCATTCAAAGGCTTGCTTGACCTATATATCACAACTTGGTATATTGTTTTCTTGATTCCCTGGATCAGAAATTTCGGAAGTGCTTGGCCAGGCACTTCTGGATGAGGTCTTTTATGCAGTTAAATGGTGGCAGAAGCTAGCACAGTGGAGTGAGGAAGCTGCCCCTCCCTCACTCTATCTGTAGTCCAAGAGCCTCATCGTGCGGTTTCCCCACAGTAGTTGAGAACTGCTCATAGCATCATGACTTCAAGAAATTCATTCTGTTTACATAATGGCTCAGGGCTCCAAAGGCAAGTGTCCCAAGAATACCAGGTGGAAGCCATACCACTTAACCTTAGTGACCTAGCCTTGTTTGTTCCATAGTGTTACCTCAGCTGTAGTTACAAGCCAGACAAGATTCAACCGATGGGAGTATAGACTTCAATTTTTGATGACAGAAAGAGTGGAAAAGTCACATTTTAAGAAGAAAATGTCAGATGAGATATTGTAGCAGGGTTTGGAAAATACAACCTGTTACATCAATTTTTTTTTAACATCTTTATTGGAGTACAATTGCTTTACATTGTTGTGTTAGTTGCTGCTGTATAACAAAGTGAATCACCTATACATATACATATATACTCATATCCCCTCCCTCTTGAGTCTCCCTCCAACCCTCCTTTTCCCTCTAGGTGGTCACAAAGCACTGAGCTGGTCTCCCTGTGCTATGTGGCTGCTTCTCACTACCTATTTTACATTTGGTAGTGTATATATGTCAATGCCACTCTCTCACTTCGTCCCAGCTTACCCTTCCCCCTCCCTGCATCCTCAAGTCCATTCTCAACGTCTGTGTCTTTATTCCTGTCCTGTCCCTAAGTTTGTAGAACCTTTTTTTTTTTTAGATTCCATATATATGTGTTAGCATAGGGTATTTGTTTTTCTCTTTCTGACTTACTTCACTCTGTATGACAGACTCTAGGTCCATCCACCTCACTACAAATAACTCAATTTCGTTTCTTTTTATGGCTGAGTAATATTCCATTGTATACATGTGCCACATCTTCTTTATCCATTCATCTGTCAGTGGACACTTAGGTTGCTTCCATGTCCTGGCTATTGTAAATAGTGCTGTAATGAACATTGTGGTACATGTCACTTTTTGAATTAGAGTTTTCTCTGGATATATGCCCAGTAGTGGGATTGCTGGGTCATATGGTAGTTCTATTTTTAGTTTTTTAAGGAAGCTCCATACTGTTCTCCACAGTGGCTGTATCAATTTACATTCCCACCAACAGTGCAAGAGGGTTCTCTTTTTCCACACCCTCTCCAACATTTATTGTTTGTAGATATTTTGATGATGGCCATTCTGACTTGTGTGAGGTGTTACCTCATTGTAGTTTTGATTTGTATTTCTCTGTTGATTAGTGATGTTGAGCATCCTTTCATGTATTTGTTGGCAATCTGTATATCTTCTTTGGAGAAATGTCTATTTAGCTCTTCTACACGTTTTTGGATTGGGTTGTTTGTTTTTTGATATGGAGATACATGATCTGCCTGCATATTTTGGAGTTTAATCCTTTGTCAGTTGCTTTGTTTGCAAATATTTTCTCCCATTCTGAGGGTTGTCTTTTCGTCTTGTTTATAGTTTCCTTTGCTGTGCCAAAGCTTTGAAGTTTCATTAGGTGCCACTTGTTTATTTTTGTTTTTATTTCCGTTTCTCTAGGAGGTGGGTCAAAAAGGATCTTGTTCTGATTTATGTCATAGAGTGTTCTGCCTATGTTTTCCTCTAAGAGTTTGATGGTGTCTGGCCTTACATTTAGGTCTTTAATCCATTTTGAGTTTATTTTTGTGTATGGTGTTAAGGAGTGTTCTAATTTCATTCTTTTACATGTAGCTGTCCAATTTTCCCAGCACCAGTTATTGAAGAGGCTGTCTTTTCTCTATTGCATATTCTTGCCTCCTTTATCAAAGATAAGGTAAACATATGTGTGTGGGTTTATCTCTGGGTTTTCTGTCCTGTTCCATTGATCTATCTTTCTGGTTTTGTGCCAGTACCATACTGTCTTGATTACTGTAGCTTTATACTATAGTCTGAAGTCAGGGAGCCTGATTCCTCCAGCTCCGTTTTTCTTTCTCAGGATTGCTTTGGCTATTCTGGGTCTTTTGTGTTCCATACAAATTGTTAAATTTCTTGTTCTAGTTCTGTGAAAAATGCCATTGGTAATTTGATAGGGATTGAATTAAACCTCTAGATTGCTTTGGGTAGTATAGTCATTTTCAGTGTTGCTTCTTCCAATCCAAGAATATGGTATATCTTTCCATCTGTTTGTATCATCTTTAATTTCTTTCACCATTGTCCTATAGTTTTCTGCATACTGGTCTTTGGTCTCCTTAGGTAGGTTTTTCCGAGGTATTTTATTCTTTTTGTTGCAATGGTAAATGGGAGTGTTTCCTTAATTTCTCTTTCTGATCTTTTGTTGTTAGTGTATAGGAATGCAAGAGATTTCTGTGCATTAATTTTGTATCCTGCTACTTTACCAAATTCATTGATTAACTCTAGTAGTTTTCTGGTAGCATCTTTAGGATTCTCTATATATAGTATCATGTCATCTGCAAACAGTGACAGTTTTACTTTTTCTTTTCCAATTTGGATTCCTATTAATTATTTTTCTTCTCTGACTGTTGTGGTTAAAAGCTCCGAAACTATGTTGAATAATAGCGGTGAGAGTGGGTAACCTTGTCTTGTTCCTGATCTTAGAGGAAACGGTTTCAGTTTTTCACTGTTGAGGACGATGTTGGCTGTGGGTGTGTCATATATGTCCTTTATTATGTTGAGCTAGGTTGTCTCTATGCCTACTTTCTTGAGAGTTTTTATCATAAATGGGTGTTGAATTTTGTTGAAAACTTTTTCTGCATCTATTGAGGTTATCATATGGTTTTTACCCTTCAGTTTGTTAATATGGTGTATCACATTGATTTGCATATATTGAAGAATTCTTGCACTCCTGGGATAAACCCCAATTGATCATGTTGTATGATCCTTTTAATGTTCTGTTGGATTTTGTTTGCTAGTATTTTGTTGAGGATTTTGGCATCTATGTTCATCAGTGATCTTGTCCTGTAGTTTTCTTTTTTTGTAACATCTTTGTCTGGTGTTGTTATCAGGGTGATGGTGGCCTCATAGAGTGAGCTTGGGAGTGTCCCTCCCTCTGCTATATTTTGGAATACTTTGAGAAGGATAGATGTTGGCTCTTCTCTAAATGTTTGATAGAATTCACCTGTGAAGCCATCTGGTCCTGGGCTTCTGTTTTTTAGAAGATTTTTAATCACAGTTTCAGTTTCAGTGCTTGTGATTGGTCTGTTTATATTTTCTATTTCTTCCTGGTTCAGTCTCAGAAGGTTGTGCATACCTAAGAATTTGCCCGTTTTCTCCAGGTTGTCCGTTTTATTGGCATATTTACTTGTAGTAATCTCTTATGATCCTTTGTATTTCTGCAGTGTCAGTTGTTGCTTCTCCTTTTTCATTTCTAATTCTGTTGATTTGATTCTTCTCCTTTTTTTTCTTCATGAGCCTGTCTCATTGTTTATCAATTTTGTTTGTATTCTCAGAGAACCAGCTTTTAGTTTTATTGATCTTTACTGTTGTTTCCTTCATTTCTTTTTCATTTATTTTTGATCTGATCTTTATGCTTTCTTACTTTCTGTTAACTTTCGGGGTTTTTTTGTTCTTTTTTCCCTAATTGCTTTAGGAGTAAGTTTAGAGGGTTTTTTTTTTTGAGATTTTTCTTGTTTCTTGAGTTAGGATTGTAGTGCTATAGCCTTCCATCTTAGAACTGCTTTTGCTGCATCCCATAGGTTACGGTTTGTCATGTTTTCATTGTCATTTGTTTCTAGGTATTTTTTGATTTCTTCTTCGGTTTATTCAGTGATCTCTTTGTTATTTAGTCGTGTATTGTTAATCTCCATATGTTTGTATTTTTTACATTTTTCTTTCCTGTAATTGATATCTAGTGTTATAACATTGTGTTCAGAATAGATACTTGATACAATTTCAATTTTCTTAAATTTAACAAAGCTTGATTTGTGACCCGAGATATGATCTATCCTGGAGAATGTTCCATGAGAAGTTGATAAAAAAGTGTATTCTCTTGTTTTTGGATGGAATGTCCTATAAATATCAGTTAAGTCCATCTTGTTTAATGTGTCATTTAAAGCTTGTGTTTCCTTATTTATTTTCATTTTGGATGACCTGTCCATTGGTGAATGTGGGATGTTTAAGTCCCCTCCCATGATTGTGTTACTGTCAGTTTCCCCTTTTATGTCTGTTAGCATTTGCCTTATATATTGTGGTGCTCCTAGGTTGGGTGCATAAATATTTACAATTGTTATATCTTCTTCTTGGATTGATCCCTTGATCATTATGTAGTGTCCTTCTTTGTCTCTTGTAATAGTCTTTTTATTTAAGTCTATTTTGTCTGATATGAGAATTGCTACTCCAGGTTTCTTTTGATTTCCATTTGCATGGAATATGTTTTCCATCTCCTCACT
The DNA here is from genome assembly GCF_000442215.2 of Lipotes vexillifer. Taxonomy (NCBI): domain Eukaryota; kingdom Metazoa; phylum Chordata; class Mammalia; order Artiodactyla; family Lipotidae; genus Lipotes; species Lipotes vexillifer. The sequence continues at coordinate 578,735 of NW_006790467.1, read as the reverse complement.
TTCAGTCTGTATGTGTCCCTAGGGCTGAAGTGGGCCTCTTGTAGACAGCATATATTCGGGTCTTGTTTTTTTTAATCTATTCAGCTAATCTATGTCTTTTGGTTGAAGTTTTTCATCCGTTTACATTTAAGGTAATTATGGATATGTATGTTCCTATTACCATTTTCTTAATTGTTTTGCATTTGTTATTGTAGGTCTTTTCCTTCTCTTGTGTTTCCTGGCTAGAGAAGTTCCTTCAGCATTTGTTGTAAAGCTGTTTTGGTGGTGCTGAATTCTCTTAGTTTGCTTGTCTGTAATGATTTTAATTTCTCCATCGAATCTGAAAGAGATTCTTGCTGGGTAATCTTGGTTTTAGTTTTTTCCCTTTCATCGCTTTAAATATGTCCTGCCACTCCCTTCTGGGTTGCAGAGTTTCTGTTGAAAGATCAGCTGTTAACTTTGTGGGGATTCCCTTGTATATTATTTCTTGCTTTTCCCTTGTTGCTTTTAATATTTTTTCTTTGTAATTAATTTTTGTTAGATTGATTAATATGTTTCTTGGCATGTTTGTCCTTGGTTTTATCCTGTATGGGACTCTCTGTGCTTCCTCGACTTGACTGACTATTTCCTTTCCCATGTTAGGCAAGTTTTCAACTATAATCACTTCAAATATTTTCTCAGACCCTTTCTTTTTCTCTTCTTCTGCGACTCCTATAATTCAAATGTTGGTGCATTCAGTGTTGTCCCAGAGGTCTCTGGCATTGTCCTTAATTCATTTCATTCTTTTTTCTTTATTCTGCTCTGTGGTAGTTATTTCCCCTATTTTACCTTCCTGGTCACTGATCTGTTCTTCTGCCTCAGTCATTCTGCTATTGACTCCTTCTAGAGATTTTAAAATTTCATGTATTGTGTTGTTCATCATTGTTTGTTTGCTCTTCAGTTCTTCTATGTCCTTGTTAAATGTTTCTTATATTTTCTCCATTCTATTTCCAAAAGATTTTGTATCATCTTTACTATCATTACTCTGAATTCTTTTTCAGGTAGACTGCCTATTTCCTCTTCATTTGTTTGGTTTGGTGGGGTTTTACCCTGCTCCTTCATCTGCTGTGTGTTTCTCTGTCTTCTCATTTTGCTTAACTTACTGTGTTTGGGGTTTCCTTTTCACAGGCTTCAGGCTCGTAGTTCCTGTTGTTTTTGGTGTCTGCCCCCAGTGGCTAAGGTTGGTTCATTGCATTGTGTAGGTTTCCTGGTGGAGTGGTCTGGTGCCGTGTTCTGGTGGATCAGCCCGGATCTTGTCTTTCTGGTGGGTAGGGCCGCATCTTGTGGTGTGTTTTTGGGTGTCTGTGAACTTAGTATGATTTTAGGAAGTCTCTTTGCTAATGCGTGGAGTTGTGTTCTTGTCTTGCTAGTTGTTTGCATGGGGTTTCCAGCACTGTAGCTTGCTGGTTGTTGAGTGGAGGTGGGTGTTATCGTTGAGCCGGAGATCTCTGGGAGAGCTGTCGCCGATTGATATTGTGTGGGGCCAGGAGGTCTCTGGTGGTCCAGTGTCCTGAACTTGGCTCTCCCACCTCAGAGGCTCAGGCCTGACACCCAGCCAGACCACCAAGACTCTGTCAGCCACACAGCTGGGCTCTGAGGGCTTCTCACTCTCTGGATCTGTCAGGGCTTGGTCATGGCCCTCAGTTCCTGCTCTGGGAGTGGCCACGACAATAGAGGGCTGGTGTTGGGGCCAGGCTCGATGTCCCAACTGCTTATTGAGGCAGGTTCCTACAGCAACATTTTTATTTCTGCTTCAAATGGAATCCTCATGACTGTTAACTTCCCTATCCCCTTATCTATCACATTGTAGGTGCTCAGAAATATCTGGATATATAAGTAAATTTATTGATTCTGTCTCATATGTCACAGATTTCCTAATTTGCATTTTTCTAGCCGAGAAATACTTATTTACAATTTTTAAATGTTGAAACATTGTCAAAAATCTTCATATGTACTTCTATCTTGACCCTCTTTCTTTTGTGTTTACAAATTTAAATGTTGAAACATTGTCAAAAATCTTCACATGTACTTCTATCTTGACCCTCTTTCTTTTGTGTTTACAAATTTAAATGTTGAAACATTGTCAAAAATCTTCACGTGTACTTTTATCTTGACCCTCTTTCTTTTGTGTTTACAAATTTAATTTCTTTTACACTTTCTAACAGTTGGTAATTCCAGAAGCATGTTTTTTTTTTGCCTTAATCTAAATCTTCTTTGTGGGTGGCTAATCTTTGACAATCACCGTTTGAGACGTCTCATCAGAAATATCTATTTTTATGGCTCTGTTTTAATATCAGACATAATCCAGAAATTTTCATAGCACCCATGTTTGTTCTGTCAAAACAAAATAATCAGGACCACTGCCTTGTGTATGCTCAATAGCAACATTGTAAATAAAACCAGCGCAGCAGTCAGTAACGTAAAATAACAAAATAGTTTTGCTTCTTGAAATACAATCGAGTTAAGACAGGCATGAAAATAAGTTAAATTTCATCTAAGCAGCCACATGAACTTTACCTGTCCAAAGCCTTCCATGCTTCCTTATACTTCTATATCCTCTTCACTGAGATTTGCTCATTGGTTTAGAAGTAAGGAGGGGAAGGGAGATGGAGAAGTTGTATATGTGGTATACCCTCTCTAATTTCTGAGCTTCCAAGAGCAAACAGGAAGAAGAAAAGCTATTGGCTATTTTCTTCTTTTAAGTCTTTAAATTATACAGCCTAAGGCAGATGCAGGTAGTTAATGTTCATTATTCTAAGTCCATGCTAGAGCCAGCAGAGAAGTTATTAAATGTAGAAGTTACTTAAGGCTCTGACACTAAGGAGTTAGCTTCCTCACTCATGTTAAAAATAAACGTTTTTCTTACCCTTTTCTTTCTAAAGCTTTTTAGTAGTAAAATCACCAATGAAGAGAGGGAGCTGAACAATTGGGTTCCCATTTTCCTTCTCATTGAAGTCTTTCAATGTTGTTACCAATGCACCAACCTGCTTCGTTCCTTCTGACACCACACTCTGTGGAGAAAACCCCCTTTCCTTTAGTTTCCTTTGCACAGTTTAGACATATTGATACTTTCAGAATGTTGCTTTATCGTATATTTAGAAAGAATAAACTGTAATAAGAAAGAAACTTCAATGAAGTATGTTATAATCTGAATTTAAAATAATAAACTTTAACAAAATTTAACAATATACAGATTATGGACCTTCAAGGATTATAAAACCCCAAAGTGTGGGTCATTACCTTGTTGACATTCTTTGATTCCTCAAACTCTTGACTGTGTCTGCTTGATGGGTACCATCTTACCACTTACTCTACAGAACAGTATTCAGGAATACATTCTCTGTCCTTACTCAGACTGGGAGGAAATGTTCTTGCTACTCAGTTTTTAGTTTAAAAGCCATGACTTCCCATGGTTTGCTGGCATTCTTGATGATACACATAATGAAGTAGCTCATACTTCAAGTTGGCCCCAACATCCTGTCTAGAGAAAATTTGACCCATTACAGCTCCATGGACCAATGAAATTTTAAGTATATGATAGACATAGCTTGCATGGCTTACCTTCTATAATTATAGCCCTGATCTTCTATGGATTCTATTGTAACATGTTAGTCTGATGCCTTAAAGTTGTAGGAAAAGCTAACTGAATCGATTCAGCCTTAACATAACCACAGAGTCATCTCTAACACACTGTAGACTTTTGTGTGTGTGTGTGTGTGTGGTACACGGGCCTCTCACTGTTGTGTCCTCTCCTGTTGTGGAGCACAGGCCCCGGACGTGCAGGCTCAGCGGCCATGGCTCACGGGCCCAGCCGCCCCGCAGCATGTGTGATCTTCCCGGACCGGGACACGAACCCGCGTACCCTGCATCGGCAGGCGGACTCTCAACCACTGCACCACCGGGGAACCCCGGGAACCCCCACTGTAGACTTCTTGAGTGCAATATTTGTATCCACTTCATTTTGTTCTTCCTGTTTTGTGTCCACAGTGGACAGACAGCCAAAACATATTTGTTGACTCCTGAGTAGCACTTAATCTCGTTTTGATTACCAAAGCATACTCCATAGTCTGTCGCTTCTAGAAGTCCCTGAAAATATGAAATGTTTACATATTTTTCTCTAGCCCTTTTCAGCATAGATTGTTTGGTTCCCAGAGGTTTTCTTCCACTATTCATCTGTTTAGACATCAACTTTTATTTTCTGTAATTTTTTTTTTTAATTAGCTTTTTAAAAAATCAGCTGAGTTTAGTAGAGAAGCTGTTAATGTTACATTGGCCTGAGGAAACAGCAATACTGGACTGGTATATAATTAGAGAAATTAATTTTTTTAAAAACCTTGAGTTGTACTGATTATGCCAGATATTTTGGTAGAGTCACACATTATAGTCTTTTGATGTTCTATTTGATTTTACTCTGTCAATCTGATTACTGCACATTTTAAGATACTTTCTTGTTGGCATTTCCTGTTTGAAAATTTTGACTACCTTGCATACTCTGTTTTCATGTATCATAATGTAATATCCAGTTTAAAAAATTCCTTTCTTTAACTTTTCTTCTTTAAAGCAGCTCTCATCTTTTATTTAAAAAAAAAAAACAAGCTAGAAAATAGAGAACTAATGCTGTAAAAGCATCGGTTAATTTTGAAATTGTTTATAAATTTTTAAAAATTAAATGTACTCTACTAAAACAAAAGGGGAAATTGTGTCTAATCTCATGAGCATATTACATAAGACTATCTTAATAGCAATACCAATTTAAATAATCTATGTTTAAGCCAGACTTTTAACTGGAAAGAAAGATGCAAAGGAGAATGGCCAAAGCAGGGAGTTACTTTGAACACTAGCAATAAAAACTATTAGTACAAATGACACAAAATCTCACCTTCCATTTCTGTCTATTTCAGTTTATCTTATTATGCCTTTTTTATTGGAGCTAGTCTTCCAGGAAAAATTAGCCACTAAAACTTACTTTCCTTTGATTTACCATATATTATTCTTAATTTGTCCCCTTTGGGAATCACCTCAACCGTCCAGAGAGCCTGTTGTAAAACCCCTTGTGATCTTTTATTCTGAAGGATGATCCACAAAAGTACATAGAGCTGAGAAGCTGTTTTAGATGACAGTCCCTGGGATTCTTCTTTGTCTGTGTTCCTGTCCTGGAATTGAGTTACTGGTACTTAACATAAGTAACAGTTTCAAACTTCTTGAGGAAGCTGAATGAAAAGACTTCTGGATAAATAAACAATTTCTCTTTCAGAATAAGAATTTTTATATTGTTTCCACATATAAACAATATTTAGCTTCTCAACAAATGTAGGGTAAGTAGATGAAGAAAACTGTGGCTTAAGCTCAGTCACAATAAATTGTAAATGTATTATTTTTTGCCCCATTTGCATAAGAGAAGCATTCTGAACCAATTTACCTTCTGACTGACTACTAAAACACATATTTTGTCATGTTGCTCTGCATTAAAACATTCATTGGCTCCCATTTTCATTAAGCTTTGTCCATACTTATTTACATGGCATCTAGGGATCTGGCTCCTGTTTCCTCTCTACTAAAATCCACCACTAACGTATGGAGTAGATTTTTCTTATGTAGCACTCTGCCCCACCACTGATAGCATCTGCTGATGAGGTTTTTTGTGTTAGTAATCCATAGCATTCCTTTGCCTACTTGGGAAACTTTGGTTCACTGTCCAGTACACAATTACAGCTACATTTCATCTTTTATAATCTGTGCTGATTCCTCTAGACAGAGGCAATCACTTTGTCCTCTCTGCTGCTCTCTGCATGTAGTTCTGTCAGTTCACTTATAATGTATTATAGGCATTTGCTTACGTGTATTCCTCTGCTACTCAACTGTATGCTGTTTGAAGGCAGGGTACACGTAAATCTTTGACTCTTTGTAAGTGTCAATGAATGCTTGTTAAATTAATGGAATTTTACCACATTCCCTTCTGCTATGAATTCCTGAAGTTGGTCTTATCTATTATTCTGTATTGCTTAGATTAAATTCTTAGAAAAATAATTAATAAACCCAATCTTGTCATCACATTTAGGTAGCATTGCTATTCAAACTCTGATTTTTAGTTTTCTGTAAATTTTTTGGAACATAACCCATTTTTTCTATGTACTAGCCTAAGTAAATGGTAACAAAAGGCTTTCTTCATTTAATTCAATTCAAATTTAGTGAATTATGACTGTAAAATGAGTGTAAGTTTTTTGAAAAGTAGTTATATCCTAAGCTTGGCAAAATATGGCATTGGTTCAGAAAAGAAAAGCTTTAAAAGGTGAATAGACTCCTAAGGCTTAGTGAACATTAAATAGCACATAAAACATTATCTGATGCATTAGATGTCAGTGAATCATAATTATGGGAGCTAAATTTCCCCTCAGGTACTCATGGGCAGAAAAGGCAAGTTTAAATGCATTTCGTTTTCCTGTACACACAAAATTTAAATAAAATTTCAAAAAGTTATTGTCCCCAGATGTCCTCTAATTAGGGCTGGCTGCCCTTTGTGTAAGATATTGAGGGCAGCCAGATTATTAGGAGAAATTAATACTCTAAATAGCTGCCCCTAGTAGCTATAAATGTTAAATTCCATTAGATCATCTGATTCTTTGGGAAACTGATATTGACGGACCAAACTCTAAATATATAAGGTTTTTAGACCTTTACCCTCCATAAATATCTTGAAAATATTATACAGTTTGCCAAAATGAAATGTTGACTTAAACACAGTAACACACACACACACACACACACACACACACACACACACACGAGAACATCTGTGTGTATGTATGAGAAATATGGAAGGCTTTGAGACGAATGATCTGTACCTTGAACCAGTCATTCACCAACAACTGACGCTTCCAGCTGATCTGTTTCCCAAGAATACATCTCATAAACCCTATTTCTTTAATAAATCATCAGACAAGGAGTCTGATTACTATTTTACATATGAAAGTTTAGAAATACTTATTTTTCACATCGATCTGATTGAACAATAATAATCTACTTAATTTGAAAAGCACAGGCCTAAGCTAATCATTTTTATATCCTTATGATAATAACAATTGGAATTTGTAATAATTTTAATTGTTATCCATTATATATAAAACTTTACCTATTCTTTATCATGTTTGCATAGAAAAAGTTACTGTCTGTTCTTTTAGAATTATAGAAATTTCATAGTTCCTATGCAAAATGTCTGTCTGCTTGGAAAGTAGACTATATTGTTTGGATAAAAAATATATATTATATTATAATTTCTTTTTATTATTTTTGCTTACCTAAAATCAAGCACATTTCATTTGAATTATTTTTAGAATAACTAAAAGCTGTTGAAATATTCATATTTTCCTTTGAATGTTTTGTGTCATAATTACAGTCCTCTGGAGTAATAAAATTATTAAAAACTGGAAAGGAAGGATTGCTATATTTTAATGAAATGAATTGTCAAAGACATAGCCTCCCCAGTTGGGTCTATATTCCAGTTAGATTGATGGAGTAATAAATCCATGCTTCTCAACATTTTGAGGGAGGCATTTACTTAGTGTAAAATTTAATCTGTACTTTAACTTGCTGTCTCTACAACTTGAGAGTAACATTTACAATAGCATAAAGCTCCTGAAAGCATATTATGGTGTCTATGGTATTTTTATGGTGGTTGACGTTTACTGGTGTTCTCGTAAGTTGTGTTCAGAAGGAAAGAGTCCATGTTCATTTCCCTGCCTCACTTTTCTCCTTCCAACATCATTGCCAACAGCAAATTAAGTTAAGATGATGTAAGTGTTTTGACTGTCTTTTCTTTCTTTAATATGTCTTTTTTTTTTTTTGCACATATTACTGGGTAGGACATTCTTGAACGAGAGATCATGTCCTATGTCCCCTTCCACCCAGAACTAAAATTTTTTTCAACAAAGACTTTGTTTTAAGCAATTGGAATTCTTAGACATAGGCATTTTTGATTTAAAAAAAAATAATGATATAGGCAAAAAAATGTATAAATATCATTAATATGATATCATTCAATGATATTCAATTATAATATTTATCATTTATAAATATTATATCATATAATTTATATATATTTTGGAGGCAATTGGAGGGGCTGGGCAAGTAAACATAGGTATTCATGTAGAATTATTACAGCTTCTGTCCCTAGAAAGATAGAGAAGCAGAATGGCATTAATTACAATAGTTGAAGAACTTAAAACTCAGAATCCGTCTAACATGGTTTCCATTTTTACCAGATGGTAGAATCCTCACTTAGAAGCCCGATCCTTTGGTAGTAAATGTCCTCACATCTTTCCAGGGTCAGTCTCCTCAGTCTAGATCAGAGAGAAGGCACCTAAAATGTGGTTGTTTGTTGATCAGCCAATATTTTATTTTATTGTGTTAAAAATATTTTAAGATGTAGAATAGTGTGTGTAAACAATAAAGTCATAGTCTTTCAGAAGAGTAAGAAAAAATGGTTTGAATATGAAACCTAGAGATAAAAGCTAAAATATTTATTTGAAAATGTAAAGATTTATGCTAGAAGGCATCAAGTTTAATATCAAAAGTTATTGCAACAAGTATAATAATGAGTTTATCTCTAACAGTCAAGAAGGGAAATAATGTTAAAGCTCATTAGGAGATATTTTTAAGTTAGATCAGTAAGAATCCTATGATTTCATGAGTTAACATTGGGAATGCAGAAGAGTGGTGTTGTGAACATTTTCTTCTTTTAAACTGTAAAAAAAAAAAAGATTAACCTAAAGGCAAAATAGCAGATTGAGTGAATATTTAAGTCCCTCTTAATCTTATAACTACATAGTTAGTGCATTGTTAGGTTTGTTTAATTTCTTAGATGTAATAAAAATTATATATTTGTGTGTTTCATTGACCAGATCAATCAACAAATACTTAGTGAAGGCCAACCATGAACCTGACGTTTTTCTAGGACCTAGATATACAATAGTGAATAAAACAGATAAAATATTTGCTCTAATGGAGCTTATATTCACCTGGGGAAACAAAGACAAGGAACAAATAAAGATTCAGAGGTAGATAGATATATACACAGATATGTAGATGATAGATATTCAAACTGCTATGACAAGGTAAATAAAGGTGTAGGTAATAAATTGAGGTAGGAAATGTCTGGGGAAGAATGTAATTCTTTTTTTACAGGGTGGCTAGAGACCACCTCTTTGGTGAAATGACATACATGAGGTAGGAAGACTCAAGGTTATATACAGGGATTGTGCTTATGCTAAAGGAATAGCAAATACAGAGACTTCAAGCAGGTATGTGCTTGGTGTTTTCAAGAAACAGCAGGGAAATCAGTGTGGCTGTAGAGGAAGAGGGATAGGAAGTATGGTCAAAGAGGTGCCAAAGACCACATGAAACTTCCAGTCACTTAGTGACACACTCATATTCAAGTATGATACCTGTACGTTTTTCCATAGTGTTCTCAGAACACCAACACTGCAAGCACGTCTCTTTTTATGCTGTACTTATTGTACATAAATTGTTTTGTTTTTTACAAATTCCTGTATTGTGTTACAACGAATGAACATGTTATAATGGCTACTATGGTCTATTGGAAGTCAGGTTTAATACTTAATTTGCATTATAATGCCAGAATCTATTACATTAGTTTTTGTTAGTTGGTCAATATACATAATTTCTCAGTGAATGAGTGAATAATTCAAATCCCTTTTTATACTGAGCGGTAGCGTAACATGGTCAAGAGCACAGACCAGAGGGTAGACTGCCGAGTTTGAATGCTGGCTCTTTAGAGCTATATTTCTTTAGTTACCATGGGGATTACAATTAACATTATAAACCCTAAATTTATAACAATCTAGTTTTTACTGATAGCAAATTTAGCTTCAATACCATACAAAGCTCTACTCCTATGGAGTTCTCCATTTCCTCTTACGTTAGTGGCACACATTATAATTGTACATATTGTGTGCCCAATAATAGATGTAACTATTTTATGCATTTGTCTTTTAAATCACATAGCAAATGAGAAGTGGAGTTATAAACCCAAAACTCAATAACTACTACAGTATTCTTACCTATAAACTAGTTTAGATTACGTTATTGTAATACTCATTTCTAAGTTGATGCCTGGACATAACTGATTATTAATAGCAATATCCAATTAAAAGTTTGAAAGGAATATGACATTTTAAAATTGCAATTTGTTATTATAATTGACATCATTTAAATGCAAGCAGTAACAGTTGTTGTCCATGGTATTGTTAAATCACTATAAAATTTAAAATTTTGAATAAAAATTTTATAAGTGTTTATAACTGAAATAAAACAGACTTTTTTAATGGAAACATAAACTGGTCATAGAATTTTTGTCATGAGGAAATAAATTTAAAACCCATCTATATCAATTTATTTTTTCAGAAACTTTAAAGTGAATATTCCTATATTCTGTCGTGTAAGTAATATTTTACACAAAAATATTCATTAATTTAAAATCTAAAGGAAGGTTTTCATCACCTTTCGAGTTCTAGACCAAACAACATTTTAGCTATCCATATTTATCATAAATTTACATTTTGTAGTGAGTCTTATAATAAGTACAGAGTATCTGAAATAAGTTGGAAATGTTTATTTGTAATAAAGTAGAACACTATTCAATCATAGTATAGGTAAAATAATCTTTATTCATGCTTGAAGTATCTATTTGTAATGCAACCAAATTAAAAAGAAGTTCAGCACAGAAGTTAAGTTTAAAAATACTATAGCCAGTTATAATAATCATGCAAATTAGGACTTTTCAAAGGATTTTACCTTAAAAATTGCAAGTACCGTAGGGACCTTAATGAAGAAGCCCAAGAACTGAATTTTATTCCTTCTTGGAACAGCTTCTTTCTTCTAATTAGTCTGCTATATCAAAGCTGTTTCTCCTGATGGATTAAGAATAGACAAAAAGCCTCTGCATCATTTTCCCCTTTGAAAGTTTGTCTTTTACCAAAGCCTTTCTCCAAATATTGTTTTAAATTATACCCGTCTAATTTCAAATTAAAGGAAAAAAAACTTGAGAACATTTTTATTTTTTTGCATCTCAAGTTCCTATAACTTTTCCAATCTGGAATCTAATTCAAAGTTGATAGTCTAATTCAGATAACTCCCGTCTATCTTGTTTTAAACCCAAAGCTCCATGTTTGAAATATTTTTTCCCAACTTTAAAGCTTTGTATTTATGAAGTAAATCTACGTGACTATAACTTCCTTTTGGAGATTCTTATCAGCAAGAGATAGCAACAACAAAATGAGTTCATATACGTTCTGCCAATAACAAAAGATATGGAAGGTTTTCTTAAGTCAGTACAAACAAATCTGGATTACGTGGATATACCTTTTAAGGCTTGTGAAATTAGGCCCACGTTATGCTTTAAAAGAACTCCTACGAGTTTAGTTAACCAAATAGAAACTATTAGTATAAATAACTAAAGATATAAAATGTAGCACTATTAAATTAGATAGCATTTATTGAGTATGAAATATATGCTAGGTAATTTGGATGCTGTATCCCATCACTCAGCTGAGAAAAGTAAGCAGAGTATACTTAAATTGTCCAATGATACACAGTTTGTAAATAGCAATTTTGATATTTGAAACCTGCTAACAAACTCTCACTTGAGAGCCTATACTCCAAGCTATACTGCTTCCAATGGCTAGAAAACCAGGGCACATGTACAAGCAAACTGATATCATTTAAAATTTAAATAAGAAAAATTGCCAAAGCAAGCCAAATATCTCATTTTTCATGTCTCCAAACAGCTTATTTTTAAAATTACAACCCATAGAGAAGTTGGCAGATTAGCAAAATTAACACCTATATAACACATCAACTAGATTCATCAGGTATTAACAGTATTGCCACATTTGCTTTCTGCTATCCCTGAGCAATATTTTTCTTGGAATCATTTGAAAGTAATCACAGACATTACGAAACACAATTCCAAAATATTTCAGCATACATATTCTGAAAGCTAGGATATTTTGCGGTACGCGGGCCTCTCACTGCTGTGGCCCCTGCCGCTGCGGAGCACAGGCTCCAGACGCGCAGGCCCAGCGGCCATGGCTCACGGGCCCAGCCGCTCCGCGGCATGCGGGATCCCCCCCGGACTGGGGCACGAACCCGCGTCCCCTGCATCGGCAGGTGGACTCTCAACCACTGCGCCACCAGGGAAGCCCAAGAACTTTAACTTGAATACAACATCAGAAAAAATTCTGAAACTTGTAAATAGGTAAAAGAGATTTCTGAGTTTCCTTTGGTACTCAATAGTACTAAATGGTTAATTTGGTAAATTTTCTATCAACTAGTCTATTTTAACACTTAGGGTTTATGAAATAGCAGAGGTTAACTTGTGGATTTTGTCTGCACAGATGAATAATTTCTATCTTTTTAAAAAGATAACCCTGACAGCTATAGTATATTGCCCTAGTTTTATATCTAACCCAGCACTGTTATTTTACTAGTCCCTTATTAATTTGCCTATAGAAACCTTGTTCCTCATATAATCTTTGGTCTAACTTTAACATTTTACTGACTCATTAATTGATAGGCTTAATAAAATCTTTGACTTTATATTTGTGAGTCATGCTTTTAACTTTTTGAAAGTTACACTTTAACAACAGTCTTATCTAATATACAGTTTTTATTCAAATTTCGCAGTGTTTCAGTAGTATTCTTTATTGTTCTTTGTTTATTTATCTTGATCCAGGATTTAATCAGGGATCCTACATTGTAATTGTTTTACATGTCCTAGTTTCCTTTAATGTGGAAGAATAGTCTTTCCATTTCATCCTGTTGCTTTTGTTTCTCATAATATTGACTTTTTAAAAAAAAAAAAAGAATGCAGCCTAATTGTGTTATAGAATGTTCCACCATCTGGATTTGTCTTTTAGTCATGATTAAATTAAGGTTAAGTAACTTTGGCAAGAATACTACAGGTGATGTTGTGTACTTCTTATTATATCAGATTCACTTAATGATAGTTTGTCTCTTTTTTGAAAATGCTGTGTTTGATCACATGGTGATTAAGTTGGTTTCTGTTGGGATTTCTCTATTGTAATGTTACATTTCATTGCACATATTTATCAAGCTATCTTTGAGGTGTTACTCTGAGACTGTGTAAAGATCACATTCTCCAAAAACATTTTAGTCAGTGATTTAGCATGTTCTGATGATTCTTGCTTGGACTAATATTACACTGGTATTTGCAAAACCAATTCTTTAATATTAAAATGTCAGTGTTTATGAGCAGTAGAATGATTAAAGGAGCTCAGGATTGGAGTCAAAGATATACATACAAATGTGCATGTATATCTAAGTGCATGTATATCCAAATTTCAAAAAATGGTAAACACTTGAGTATAAATCTATTTTTAAAGATATAAAACAAGTAAACAAGTATCACATCTTACTTTATAAACTGGTGTCAAAGAAGTTACTCAGGTTAACAATGCAGGGGTTAAGCCATGAATACCATTCTAAAACTCAATATATCGATTAATAGAGCAATCAGGGATCAGGAATTCATAGTGAAACAGTATGAGCCTACTTTTCAGCACCCGCTAAACTTGGAAAAATAATATCTACCTCACAGGGTTGTATTGAGGATTAATTGTGATGCTACATGTAAAGCACAGATCATATTTCCTAGAATGTGATAATGATTTTTAAATGTTAGCTATTTTTACTGCATTACATTGTCCTTCCCACTATGTGATTTAGAATTTTTAATGTTTGAAGATTACTGTATGAAACAAAGGAATAGTGGGAATAAAATCTAGGCTGCTTTAAGATTTTTCCTCTCTACATATGCAGTTTCATTTGATGGATTTGCTTTCTCCTGTATGTTCTGTTTCTTGCCTTAAATCCTTTGTTCATTATTTTAAAATGGCCCACATAAAATCCTTGGAAAATGTGACTTTCATTCTTAAAAACATTCATTTAGAGAGGATGTGGCAATAGCAACATTATTCTATACATATGGTAATACATTCTGTGATGTCATAAATGTATTAGTTATAAACAGTAAGTTCCTAATTGGAAGTCTGCAGTAGAAAGAAAGGAATATACAAAAGAGTAATAATTCCAGGATCATGTATGGCAAATTAATTAAATGAAAGCTCTTAAAATATTTCATCTGTTTGTAAAAAGTGACATTTCTTTCCAAGGATAGAAAAGTAATGTTTGAAAATCAGAAATGGAAGTTTGCTTCAGTGTATTAGAAATGTAAGTGCACTTGCATGTGTGTGTGTGTGTGTGTGTGTGTGTGTGCGTGTGCACGCGTGTGTGTATCTGTGTTGGGAGAAAGCTGTGCAACATCCTTATGCAGGACACTGTTTTTAAAGCTTTTTATACTTTGAATTGTTCCTCTATGGAGTATGACTGCCTGGGAAAGTGTCAACCATAGTGTTTACTTCTGTTTATATTTTGAGTTAAAATTGAAGAAGTCATGGAGCTAGTTTAGAAACTTTCAAAATTCCTCATAGACAAATAAAAAGGCTTGCTTTTAAAATAACCCATCCAGCCTGATCTTTACACCACTTACAGCACAACTACAAAGATTGCTCATCAGGAAAGGGTAAAAGGAATGTGGTGATGTTTCTTTGTAAATGATCTAGCTCTTACTTTATTTGCCTCTTACTTTGAACCGTTTCTGTATCAAAGTCATGTCTAGTAATGAAAGAGCTTTGGGGGGATTTCTGACTGACAGGTACCATTACAAATAAATTGCCTCAGAATGTAAAAATGTGACCCTTCAGGTGGTTCAACTACATTGTTTGCAAACTGTGACTAAGTATCAAATTCCACCTCTTTTGCTAAGCACACACCATGGAACAATACAGTTCCACTCTTTAGTGCTTTGGCACTGATTGTGTAGGTCATGATTAGAGATTCAGCTGGGGATGACTAGAGAAGAATACAGCCATGCAATTGGCTGTAACCAATCTTGACCCTGCTTGATCCTCGCTCCTTAAAAACCTGTGACTTCCTGTAGCCTCTTACATGATCCATGTATGTGATTAGCACTGCCTCCCGACTAACCTTTTCATCAGTAGGCTTTCTAGCTACTTTGCTTTGTAGCCTTACCAAGGCATTCATTTTGAGCTATCTTAAACAGCATCTAGGAGTTCAGAGTTTGCTGAGCACAATGAGAAAAGTCACAGTGGGTTTCTTAGGAAAGAAGGTGAAAAATGTAGAAATCATGTATTTTAAATAAGTGCACATTGGAATTAGGGAAGAATTACAAGAGAATGGAATAATGGGGAGAGAGATACAAGGTGTCTATTTTATAGACTCCAGTATGTTACCAGGATTCAACTTCACAACTTTTATTTAATCCATCAAGATCCAGTTTACAGGTGGTCCGTGACCTCTTGTTAAAAGAAAGAAGAAAGAAGATAAATCTGAATGTGAAATACTTTCTTAATCCAGCTGTTTCATGTTGACATGACCAAAAAAAAAAAAAAAAACTTAAGGGGAAAAGCATTTTCTACCCCCAAGCTCAAAAAAAATTATGTTATAGGGAAAAACTTATGATTTTTCAATAGAATTTTTACATAGTCTTAATTTTTAAAAGGTTAATAACTTTGAGCCCATCCCACTTAATCCCACTTGTTTTAACAGTAGAATTCAAGACTATATCATCATACCCAAATATCAATATTTTAAGATATAGATGTATTTATGTTAGTAGTCTATGTTAGTAGCCTTTATATTAAACACATTTTTTTCAAATGTGTTTAATATAAAAGACTGATTTGACTGGTATTTTGGAAACACCATAGTGGGATGAATTACTTTCATCATAATTAGGAAGTAAGCAAGGACTAGCATTCTAATATCTCTCCAAGATCAATTATTCCTGACGATAAAATGTCTCAATATGTCCCACTCAAGCTTCTGCTGCAGTGTCTATGTTTTCTATTTTGTCTCTTAAATATGTTTAGTTGTTAAAATAGAAATTCATAGTTACAATCATCTTACAACATTATAAAACAGACTCCAACTAGTCTGCTACCAATTTTCTCCTATTCCAGAAATCAAGTATCACTCAGGGAGGAAGGCCATCTCTCGGCCTCTGTCGATGCTTCTGAAATACGCTTAGCTTTTTCTCCTAAACACGTACCCACATACAGACACACAAATTCATATGCATTCAAAAGTTTTTGAATACACTGACTTAACTGCAGTCCATATACTTCTATCTTAAACCTTAAGATTTGGGGACAGTGAAAAGTTACACCCCCTCAAGAAAATCTGGGAGAAGTTCTATCTAACAGTTGCCACTGTGTGAATATAATGTTAGTCTTGTAGGTGCAGGTATCCTGGGAAAATTGTCAGATGCCTTTTCATAGTCCAAGTGTGGAGAAACACAAATACTTTTGAATGCTTTAAAGGCATGGGGTTAAATGCTCCCCCAAGCTATTTGCTATTTCCGTGTTAATTCAGTTTGTAGAAACATATAATTAGAATCTGTAATACCTGCATTTTTCTTTTCTTTATGAGAAAAACATGTGGTAATCCACAGAGCATTGGATACACTGGGAAGGGAAC
>NW_006790467.1:536483-562114 GCF_000442215.2 Lipotes vexillifer | reverse complement strand
CCTGCTGAAAGGCCACAACTATATTTCCAACAGAAAACAAAGCAAAATAACACTTTATTCCTTTATTGGAAACTAGCACCTTTCCTTAAAACTAAAATAAGTGCTTTCATGTAGCATTAGTGATTTTCTTCTTTACAGGTGTTGAACAAAGTAGCCTGGGGAGTGTGCAGTCTGGGCTGGGAATTAAATCCAGGTTGTTCGCTTAATAGTATAATACATAACCATATAGGCACAGGTTGACATTAGAAGAATGACTTTAAGATTATAGAAGAAAAATGCTCTCTGATGAATAACCACAATCACTACCTGTAAGGAAAAGTATGTCGTGCATAGTTCATATATATACAAGTTATATACATGTATATTGTATGAAAACACAGTGATTCATGTGAAGTTCTGTTTTCCCTTGAACAGCAAACAATTGACCATATAATACAAGAAGATAACATTAATTTACTTTTGTTGATTCTTGTACAGGACCACAGAAATATTTAACTGTCTTGTGATATTCATTTAATTTGGCTTCCCCAGTAGGAAAATTGTCTTTAAGATCAATTATCATATAACTAATGCTCCTTCATAATGTGATCTATATTAATCATTCTTTCCAAATGGAAAAGAATCGAAACTTTTGAGAGAATAAGTATAATATTTACATTTCTTTAATGATATTAATACTCCTGTATTTTATACATCACAACAGAAGAAACTTGGAAACCATTACATAATTCCCTAATAAATTAAATTAGGACACAATTTTTATAGTTTTTATCTACACTAATTTATTTTAAAAGTACTTGCTTCCACAAATCATAGGCCATCATAGCATAGTTTTTCTCACCTAACTTATTTGGTCCAAAAATGTCAGCAATTCAGAAAACACATTTGCTTTCTCCTTCTCATTTGGGAACAATTAAATCAATCACAAATAAGTTAGAATTTTTTCTTTTAATTCAAGAAGGATTTAAAAATAAGTGTTTTATATACATGGATAAGTAAATGAGTTTCAGGGAAGTGAGCAATTTTCAGCTATGATTCTCTGGTAAATGCTAAGTTAAATGTTAATAATGTCAAAGTTACCATCTTCAAGTTTTGATATGAAAACATCTGGGCAGTTGTAACATGCCAAAGAAGTAACACAAAAGGGTCTGATGCGAAAGGTGACACTGGGATTTGTATAGTGTGGCAGACTCAGCGTGACAGATCTTAGGGGGATGCAGAAGCAAAACAGGACATTGATGTATCCTGTAACTGTGATTTTAAAGGCTACAGAGAGGAATTGCCAGAGGAGGGTGATGTGCTTGAAATGTTTGACACCTCTGAAATCGAGAGAAAACACTTTTCTAAGAAGTAAATGGTCAGAAATGTCACATGCCACCATGATATTAATCAGGACAAAAGTGAGAAAAAGCCGCCAGACTCCTTTATGTTCAATGAAACAGCATAAATCTCCTGTTATAGGTACTGAGAAATTGCAGGCACACAATAAATGGTAGCTATTATTACTTTCAATAAGAAGGGGTGGGATTAAACTCAATATTAGAGTCTTAAAAGACCAGTTGGATAGGAAAGTGAGGAAGCAGCTAGATTATATACATGCTTGAAAGTTGAGAGCAAGGAATCAAACATGGATCATCACTCAGCATGTCTTTTAGTTGTTTTGATAGTTTGCTTATTTTTACTTTTCAAATTAACTGCCTCAGTCCTTTGAAAAAGTAAATTAAGACATGGATCACCTCGCACAATGCCTGGCATGCAGGTGCAAAGGGGAAATAATTTATTTGTTTCCCATGTGCCATGCCCAGATTTATCAGCTTTGCATGATTTATCTCATTTAATTATCACAAAACCCCCTGGGCTGGGTGCCACTCTACCAGAAATAGTATCTCATTCTGTCAATTTACATATCAGGAAACGAAGTTCCATAGCGGTTAACTCAGTTTTTCAAAACTACTCACCTAGGGGGTTTTGTCTGACTTCTCTCCGCAATGCCACGTTACATGTTAAAAGTTCCTCGTGCCTACATATGTATAAAATATAAGGGGAAGAAATTCATGGAGAGTGCTATGGCCGAGGTTACAGAGTATGTTCATGGAAATGCTAGAAGTTTCTATGTAAAATAAACATTTGATAAATGTTTATTAAGCAGGTGACGGATACTTTTCACACGTTTGCCTTTTCTATATATCACAATTTTAATTAGAGCTGGACACGTGAAGTAACAATAGGATGAAGTAGATTATTATTTGATATTGTGAGCAAAGCTGTAGCTTTGTACAGTTTTGAATTTCTGACTTGCTCTTTTGGTATGCTTTTAAAAACTTCTGGGGACCTCCCTGGCAGTCCAGTGGTTGAGACACAGTGCTTCCAGTGCGGAGAGGGGGCTGGAGGGTGTGGGTTCTATCCCTGGTCAGGGAACTAGGATCCCACATGCTGGGCCAAAAAAACAAAACAAAAAACAAAAAAAATAAATAAATTTAACAAACCTTCTATTATCAGCTTAGAAATGTAAATCATTGAAGTTTTTTTTTTTTGCGGTACGCGGGCCTCTCACTGCTGTGGCCTCTCCCGTTGCGGAGCACAGGCTCCGGACGCGCAGGCTCAGCAGCCATGGCTCACGGGCCCAGCCGCTCCGCGGCATGTGGGATCTTCCCGGACTGGGGCACGAACCCGTGTCCCCTGCATCGGCAGGCGGACTCTCAACCCCTGCGCCACCAGGGAAGCCCCATCATCGAGATTTTGAAAATCTGGAACAATAACCATTACATTTTTGTGTTTTCTTTGCAAGAGAATATGTATGTCATTTTGCCATTATACAACTGTTTGGACACAGAACAAAAAAGAAAACATACACCTTTTGTTAACTTATATTTGACAGTGATACACAGGCATCATCAAAAGTTAACACGTACTAAAGGCTTATTGACTACTGGTTATCCTGCTAAGAATTTATCCTTATTTCATACCTGATGAGGTAAATACTATCTCAATAAGGAAATCAGGGATTAAAGTTTGGGTCCTGTATAATTCCTCTAAGGCAAGAAAGTAAAATAAAGAGTATAAACATAGAAAAGAAAGAAAACTTTGATTATTAGTCTCATGATTTCCTCTTACGTGTCAAAGCTTCAACCAGGAATGCTTCCCAGCTGCGTATATTTCAGCCTTTGGAAGTTTGCTTAATGAGAGTCGGTTGGCAGGTAAATTCCTTCCCTTTGGTTTTCCTGAAAACAAATATTTTATTACACCTTGGTTCCTGAAAGATAGTAGTGCTAGATATGGGATTATAATGCTTATTTTCTCTCAACATATTGAAGGTATTACAATGCCTCTAACTTCCATGGTTGTTACCTGTCTACTCTCATTTTTTAGCAAAGGGTTTATCTTTCTTGTCATTCCTAAAATTTTCTTTTTGTCCCTGAGGTTCTATTACTCTTTTATAGTACTATAATTATGATTATAGTACTATTATATAATATATTTTATTCCTATACTGTATCTTGCCCAGATCTTTTTTTCATTTACCCTGGTAGTAATTTCTAGCTCTTCCAGGATAAAACATTATATTTATTTAATTTATTCTGTAGATTTATATTCATAATTTCATAATTGTATCTCAAAATTCATAACTTTAAAATTTTCTTGTCAAATACTGCCTTTTAACTCTTCTTCTATTCTTTCTATTCTGGACTTGCAGTTAGACTTATATCAGCCTTCCCCAATTTACTTTCTATGTCTCATAACCACTATTTGATATTTTAACTCCTCTCTGTAGATTGCCTCATGAATATTTTCTTTAGTCTACCAGTGCTTGCTTCCACCTTGATGCACTGAATTTTTTTACTTTACTTCTTTCCATTGCTAAAACTTTGTTTAGATTCCTTTTTAAGTCTTCACAGACATTTTAAAGTCTCTTGATCTTCACTCAAATTTTCATGCTTCTATTTTCTGAAATATATGAAACATAAATATTTAAATTAATTTCTTATACAGCTAATATATGACATCTCCGCAAGTATACTTCTGCTAGTTTTCAACTCATGGTACATTTTCCCCCTATGAGTTTCCTGGGTTTTGTCTGTGTATAAGAGTTTGAAATTGAAGTTAAGATTTACTAGTGTAGATTCTACACTTGTGTCAGTTGCCTGGGGGTCCCCCCTTCCGACTAAATTGTATAAAGTTGAGGAGCAAATCTGCATGAAGACCAAATTATGGTTATGAATTCTCAAAGCATATCGTTTTCCCCTCACACGATACCAGTGACATAAGGAAGTTTATTTATTGTCCCTTCTTCTGTGAGTTTATTGCAGGTGTAATCCTTTGGGAACCCAGCTTTATAGAGCAATTTCCTATCATAT
The DNA here is from genome assembly GCF_000442215.2 of Lipotes vexillifer. Classification (NCBI taxonomy): domain Eukaryota; kingdom Metazoa; phylum Chordata; class Mammalia; order Artiodactyla; family Lipotidae; genus Lipotes; species Lipotes vexillifer. Next base: position 557,759 of record NW_006790467.1, on the reverse strand, counting down.
ACTCTACTTCAAGCATACCCAGGGCTTTATCTTGTGTCTTGCATACCCTGAACAGCCATCAAAATAAAAACCTAAAGTCCCCTGTGTTTGGTGCATCAATGTAAAGTAAAAACTGGCTTTTAAGCACACCTAATTCCTAGGCTTCCATTTTCACTGTTTTTAACCTCTGTGGATTTTTAGATTCATTTTCACTACAGAAAGGCATTGAAAAAGATACCTGCTACATTTTATTTGTAAAATGTAAAATCAAATAAAAAGATACTTATTTCTTATTTATTTTTATTGGGAGGTCCATTTAGTTTTGTCTAATTGTTGCACTGAAAATCCTATTTTCAGAACTTCAATTACATATGCCTTTTCTTGTTATATGTTAACATTTTTTTGTATGTGTTAAATGTGTAGACTTTAGTTGTTAAAATTCTTATTTGTTGTTTCAATCAGCTCCCAACTATGACTCCTACTGTTACTGGGCTCTTTGTTAGAACTGATACAAAACACAAATGAATGTTGATATAACATGTTTATGAAATCAGCCTCTAGAAAACTAAGTTCCTAGGAATTATACCTCAGAAATAACATCCCACTTTTACCTTAACTCTTCTTCAAAGATTAGCAAACAACATACAGAATGCTACATCCTGTTGATTTTATATGAAAATTTTTCTTACAATGACATTCTATAAATTCTCGATTTTCCAAATCACATGGTGCACATTGGGGTAAGGTTGACTTAATGATCTGTCAGCATCTATCAGTTAAAAATGCATTAAACTCCAAGTATCAAAATACCTGACCAACAGTGACCACACAATATATCATATATTGTTTATTTAAAAGCTGTCTAGAGGTAGATTGTTTCATGAATGATTCAGTGATTAAAGAACTATAAAACTCACCTATTTTCTTTCTAATTTTTAGTATGCTGATTATTTGTCCTAATCATTCTTGTGTCTTGGCTAAAGATGGTTTCCATAGCTCTAAGAATCACATTAGTAAGGCACAAGCAAAGGGGAAGGAGAGATGCCAGCAAGCTATTTTCTTCTACTTCTTTGCAGCAAATTATCTTTTGAACAAGACACCAGTCAAATTCTTCTTAGGTTACTTTAGTCAGAACTAGGCCCCATGACTATTTCTTGCTTCAAGAAGGCTATAAGAATGAGAATCTGCTGGGAATCCATTGGGGGAATAAAGTTGGGAATGGATTGAGGGAGGCAAACTAATAGTATCTGCAATAGTTCCTCTACTGGCTCTTCAACCTCCATACTCATTTTACACGGAAGATGCTCACTTCTTCCACAAGGGAAGGGTCATCCATTTACCATTTATTACATATGGCTCCTTTCCTAAGATAAGTGGGTGATATGCATACTCTCTGAAAGGTTAGATGTGACTACTCATGATCCAGAGACTGAGTTAAAACAGAAGGTATTGCCTTTAACACGTGCAACATACAAGAAGAAATGCTATAACTTAGTTTTTTCATTTTAAGTGTGAACAATTGGAAACACACAATAATTGCTATTGAGAGCATATGTCTTACCCTGCTATTTAGTAATGGCAGGAAATCCTATCCTGGCAGTGAAGTAAGTTTCCTGATTAGCCAATCATTCTGTCCCCAATTCTGTTCCAAAATCTTTAGTTCTATCAACAGGAGAGAATCTTTCCTCATTTTTAACCTTCCCATCCATATCTGAATTGACTGCTCCTTCCGGAGGATCCACTGCTTTAGCATCTCTCTTTGATGCCACTTCGGAGGCCCAGAGATTCCCACAGATGTTTCCTAGCTAGATTTCCTATTTTATTGCTAGTGTATTTCCCTCAAATTTTAGTAGGTTCTAATTTATTTGCTTTTAAGGTAGCTCCATGGGGCATTGGAGAGCACATTGGACTTCTAATTTACTTACTTTTAATCAATTCCATGCTCCTGTATCTATGGCCCAAATAGCTTAAACATAATATTTAAGCTAAGCTAGGTAGACATAACTTGCAATTGGGTCTTTGCTAGAGGGTGTGTCCCCTTGATGAAAGGTGCTGGGGAGAATCTGAAGCACCTCCTTATCATACCTCCTAATGAGACTGATGTTTCCATGCTGGCAGTTATACTAGTTTCAAGTTGGCATACAGAAGTTGGCTCTTCTAGTCGTGCCAAGCTGTGAATTATGAGGATGGACTCTCAGTCAGCCTGCATTGTAAGCCACAGGCAGAGAGTGTCTAGCCTCTAAGAGTAACTAAACACAGGCCAGCATTCTGAGTTTTAACTATTCACCAGCAGTTCAACCTCTGCTACTATGTTGTCTACATCCCAAAGTAGTTCAGGAGACAGTGTGAGGAAATGTTTCAGCAAAGCTTAAGAACAATCTCTGAAAAGCAGGAATTGTTGATTTCTGGCTGTCCTTCACCCTATTATCAAACAACACCACCTTTAGAGGCACTGGCATCAACCCAGTTCTCCTCATCTGTTGAGGATATGTATTGGCACTCGTTGATGGCTTGGGAATCTTACAGATGATTTGATACCTCTGCATAAAAATGTCTCGTTAAGTGTGACTTTAATTACTATGTATGCTGAGTAAAGTAGAACTTTAGGGAGAAAAGATACAGAAAACAGGAGGAAAACTGGATAATGTTCTCAAAAACTATATTTGTGACCAGAAAGACCATTTCTTATCACGTGTAGTAAAGGAGTTAATACTCTCAATATCGTTAAAATTGACCTATGAATTGGTTCTGAGCTGTTACAATCATAATAATTCTTGGACACCTCCAGCTTTTTTCAGTTAACTCAATATATTCGAAGTATAGGTAAAAAAAAATCTTGTACTGCCAGATGTGAGGGAGGATTCCTACCACATTGGCATTGGGATTGAAAGGACCTGTACATGTCTCAATAGAACTTGAAGACAACCAGTGGCTGCACTTGCTTTATAAATACAAAGTGTCTCAGAAACACAATCATCTATATTATTGTTATTTTTATTTATTTTTTATTTTAGGCAGAGGACACTTGTGGCTGTTACTTTGGTTACAAAATAATCATGCCAAACCGAGTTTAATATGTCAACATACAGACCGAGATGGACAAAAGGGTTAGGAAATTACCTATATTCTTTTCTTCTCAGCTTGCCTAGGCAACGTTCAGTTCTATAAATTTTTGAGTGCCCTCAAATGTATTCTAAATATTTTGCAGGCTACAATTTCTCTCTCCCTCTCTTTTGTTTTATATGCCTACAATTATATCTGTTCTGTTTCATGCATAAACATTTCTTCATCCTCATTCTGTGTAAGTTTAGAAACTTACTGTCAGTATACAGTGGCAAAAAAATAGGTGGAATACATTTTCATTCAAGTACACAATTTTTCTGTACCGTGATGACTACTTTAATGTTTCTAAGTAGAATTCCTCAGCTAAATAATGCGTATTATGTTATGCCTAGGAAGGTATTCAGCAGGTATGTTTAGGATCTCTGTACAGTTTTATTAAATTTGGCGTATGAATGTTGCCAAGCCTTCGGAGATTTGCGAATTGTTTTCTTACCAGCCTGGGCTAGGCTACTCAGAAGCCAGGCATGTACCATTGAGTTACACAATTACATACTTGAAAATCAAAAGGGGGAAATGAAACCATAAAAGCTGAGTAGACAGGAAAGCCAAATGCACTCTCAGGGCGCATCACTACCTACCCTAGACTCACAAAAGAGGCCTCCCTCCTACAAATAGTAGATAGGGAAATCAGAGAGTGCATCCCATTGACAAGTGGGGAGAGATACAGGGAGGTTAGCTTCACTCTAGCAATTTTCTACCTAAATGTAGCAATTCCAGTATACCTAGAATGTCAAAGCCAAAACAAAGTTTGATCTTATTTCATCTAATCAAGAAAACACCTACTATTTTTTTCTTCATTTGATTGGTACCTGACAGAAAGAAGCTTTCTTTGCAGACAACTTCACCACCAACATTTCTAACCCTCATGATGTGAGACGTAGAAATGGGCCCTTGCTCTTTCTTCCTCCTCCTCGTAATATCTCCTTTTCATAAATTGTTCCTTGTAATTTGTTCCTCTGTAATTATAAAAAGAAATTTTGAATTTGATAACCTAGATTACTACCTATTTTCCTAACAGGAAGTAAATATCCCAACTAAATTTCACACTTTTATTTTCCTAATCATATTAATGAAGCTTTGTTTCTACACAGCCCTTGGGGAAAGCTAAGCAATCAGGAAGTTTTCCTAGGATCATACAACAGAGCTTTAGGGAAAGTGTTTCTGAGACTGTTATCAGAAGCTAAAATTTCCTCAGATACAGCATCACTCTAATAACCTACTAGTTACTAGAAAACTTATTTATGTTTCTATCATTTGTGCTTTCATTCCTAGGTTTTAGTATAGTTTCAGACCCATAGAAATTATTTAATACATAAAAGAGTATTCAGTTTTCCTTTGTATTTCACATTGTTATATAAAGTTGTATGAAGAATTGCTAAGAATCCTGTTGATTGTTACAGTCTGGTCATCTGGAAATATAGAGAGCTGTATAAAATTAAGATATTGGAAATTAAACAAAAAAATTTCTGGGATCCATTTAAGAATGGTTTTAAGTGTAATCAACAGTACTCTCAATCCCCGGCCCCCCAAAATGAAAGAAAATGTGCTTAAAAACAGTACAGATTCAAGAGGAGTTATCCTGTAATTCTTTCAGTCTTCAAAAAGCACACAACAATTTCCACCCCTTTTAGAGAGAAGTAGAGAAGCAATAAAGTTATGGTTACTTAACTACCAACTTCCCTAAAAATATCTAAATCCAAGACAGCTTAAGAACTAGGTAAATGTTTTGGAAAAGCTTTTTTTTTTTTTTTGCGGTATGCGGGCCTCTCACCGTTGTGGCCTCTCCCACTGCGGAGCACAGGCTCCGGACGCGCAGGCCCAGCGGCCATGGCCCACGGGCCCAGCCGCTCCACGGCATGCGGGACCGTCCCAGACCGGGGCACAAGCCCGCGTCCCCCGCATCGGCAGGCGGACTCCCAACCACTGCGCCACTAGGGAAGCCCTGGAAAAGCTTTTTAAACTCAAGTTTCTTACGTGAGCTAAGAACTTACCTGTCAACTAACAGACTTTTCCAGAGACACTGAAATTCATATGTTTTGAGATCAGAAAGAAGTCTGTTCCTTTTTTTCTTCCTTTTCTGGTTTAGGGTAAAAGTATATTCTTCCACAAAATATCCTTTATTTTTAAGGTCATATTTTAACATAGGAAATAAATTGAGTTCTATCTTCTATCTGTATTTATCATGATTCCGGTAAATTGGTCACTTCCACTGCCGACAGGTGGTAAACTTATCTCACGTGGTTTTCATATAACAGCCTAGAATAACAAGACCTGAAGAACGGCATCAAATGGTATCATTAAAACGATTGTAAACATGCCTGTTGTGGCAGATGCGAGCTTGCTTTTTGCTGATACACTTTCAAATTGTTTGGTAAGATCAAACAAATGTAGAGTTTTAATATGTCAAACATGTCTGCATTCTAACAGGTTCTTCTTTAAAGAGATCTGTTTCTTTAGAAGTCAGGACAGCTATAAAAGAGCCAGACTACAGATCAGATTCAAAGTCAAAACTCATTTTCTCTGATTAGGGCAGAATTCTCTGTATCTGTATCATTTAGCCAACAGTTTTCAAAGAAGAGAGATCAAACAGAATAATATTGCAGGTATTAAATTAAGATGGTGGTGGCATGTGTGTCTATTAATTAACACTAATTAGTGTTAGGTTTTGTCCAAGACAAAATTAAATATTTTTAGTCATTAAATCTAAGCTGTCCTTCTAACCTTTTCACCTCTTCATCACCATCCCTCTTCCTCTAATTTATTAATTTATTTAGAATAGTGTCACACCACATGTTCTATTTTCAGACCATTTAAAATTAATTCTGGGGAAGCCAGTTAAATTTGAAGTTCTCAAGCGCTGCCTTTATTTTTTTTCTAGTAACAGTAAAATTAGATTTCTCTGGCAAGTTAACTAATATGATGTTTTTTAATTTTAGCAGGAAATTGTGAGTTAAATATCTATATTATTTGTATGGAAAAATGCACATAGAGTGTGTTTCCCAGTTAAAGCTAATAACCATCAAATACTTCATAGATGTCTAGTATTTTTATATAAATTATCTCGTTTAACCTCTCTGGACCCAAAATCACAGAGCTAATAAACCAGGATTATCTAAAAAAAGAAACTACAGTCCTAACCATTAAAGTATACAGCCTGTTAAATTTTTCATTTGAGATAGTGTTAGTTACAGAAACTTCTTTTGTGAAATAGGTCAATATATTTATAGTCTTCTCTCTACAAAGATGTAGGAGGTTTCCTCTCTTGTGGCATAGAGTAATAGTCACCAAATATTCTATTGTCTTCCCTACGTTCCTATGTTCTGTTACAATTATTTTGAACCACAAGACTATTTTTGGAGAATTAAGTGCAAGAAGAAGTGTCATGTGAATTATTTTTAGGCTAAGATAGTAGATATCTCAGGCACCATTCTTCATTTTCTCTCTTGCTCTGCTGTATACCTAGAAGGCCTTGTGTTGTGAACCCAAAATATCAAAACAGCATGGGTTACTGCATTGCTGCAAGGCAAACAGTGTCCAAAGAATTGCTCAAATATGCATTGAATTCAGAATGAACCAGAAGTAAGCCTTTGTTGTACTGAGCACTGAGATGTGGGCATTGTTTCTGTCTATCTAATCTATCCTACCTAGCTCGTCTGTCTTAGCTAGCCTATCCTGGTTATTGTAGAAGTTGGTAACAGAAGTGAGATGGTATCTTTAAAAACCTAATATATTTGGCATTGACCTAGTGATCCGGTGGTGGACAAACAGAGAGAGAACTGATATTAGAGGTTTTTGAACGACAGATTTATTTCATACAGTAGCAAAGCATCAGAATGATGTGAGCAGCAGCAGTTCATGTGCCTAACAAAGTTGGGACTCTGGTTGGAAGCAGGATTTTAATAACATGTGTGATTTGCTATTATCTCTATTCAGCAAGGTATATTAAGTAATAAATGTGTTCAAAATAGAACTGGCTACTTTGTAAGCAGAGGTGAAATGGGTAGAGAAAGTCTAATACAGTCTTTCAGTGTTGGTAAAACAATTGCTAATTAATGATAAGAGTGCAAAAGTCTTTACAGATAAATGTCTGGTAATGTATTTCCAACTGATTAAATTGCCTCAAAGCAAAGAACAGGTTAAGAAAGTGACAGTCAATAATTTGGTAAAATGATTCAGGGCAAAGATCAGATTAGGAGGGTGGCTCTGCCCAGAAATTCAAACAGCTTTTGTGTAACCCTGTTATATAGAGAGGATGAATAATGGAATGGAAGAGTAGAGAGGTATAAAATAGAAAAGAACTGGGTATATTCTGGGTACATGAAGAAGATTGGAATGAAGCTTACTGGATTTATTTAAAGTTCTCTGGTAAGGAATTATGAGTTTGGACAAAAACAAGACAAAACAAAACAAAACAAACAAACAAAACTTAAAGGCTTTAAATGACTTGAAATTCCCAGACTTCTATGAGCAGAAAGCTGGCTCAGAAAACTCCTTAGATTACAAGTAGAGGATATTCCCCCAAACCCATATCCAATGGGAACAAGAATAATGGGGGGAAAAAAGCATCCTTAAAGATGAAGCCATGAGGTACAGAGAATAATGGACTTTCTGGAGGCTCCCAAAAGAATCTAGACCCAATGGAGGAACATTCCCCAACAGCAGTTTAGGACTTCTCACAATGCCTGCTCATGGGGACTGAAATATCTATGTACCAGTGACTGAGGTATGTCTGTCTTCTCCTTTCTAACTAGTATCTGTTCTGTTTCTGTTCCACCATTATTAGTAGTATTGAGTGTTCATGTACGTGTATGTATGTATATGGAGAGGCTGCCTAAACTTGTCTTTTTAGTTTATATGTATCATTTAAAAGTACTGACATCAGAACCTGATAAAGAGACTCAAATATCAGCTAGAGGTCTGAGTGATCCACAAGCAGAGACTGGATTGGACCTTTGAGTTGTCTCATTTGGAGAGTCGTTGACTGTATTTCTTTGTACATTAATGGGAACAAAGGATATTGGGTGATGGAAACAGTCCTCAAATAATACTTCCCACATATTCCATTAGTCTTCTATATTCCCTTGCTCCAGAGGTTAAGTGTAGCCAAGAACTATGAAAACTGATATGGTCAATGAAAGGTGAATAGAAGTGACACATAAAACTTTCAGTCCAAGAGAGCTTGGCTCATATTTGATTTTCCAATCTCTCTCTCTCTCCCTAGCTTGGCAACAACAAATACTTGTGTTGAGATAATGGTCACGTGATTGAAGCAGCCTGGATCCCTGAGCTGCTGTATAGAGAATAGTGGTCTTGGGATGTTATGGGATCCACAGTGCATTTGTGGGAATGAGAAATGGACTTTTGCTGTGTTAGGCCTCTGAGGTTCTTTTTTTAACTTCTACATAACCTCACCTTTCTTGTCTAAATACTACTACTACAGCATTTAATGTAAATTTTGGAGAGACGTACTGCTTTCTGGTTTCAGACCGAAGTAATGTTTAATTAACATTTTAAACAGACTTATGTTTGTTCATTTTCATTCTTACATATTATAATAATGATGAAATCGATCTCTCTTCTGAAGTCACAGTGTTGGGATTATTTTCTATGGTTAGGGTTCTATAATACATAGGCCTAAAATAAAATTTAACACATAATAACAAATCAAAAATAGTGTGAAACCTGCAGATGATAATTATTTTAAATTTCTCAATGTCATAGAAAATTGATCTCTGCCCTAACATCTTAGCAAAAATAATTGGAGCAAGGAACCAATGAGTTATTTAAAGGACTCATTAAGTTTCACATGACCCTATTTGTAATTGAGACAGTTGTGTCCTAGAAGTACCCTCCAAGAAATGATTAATGAGGTTTGCAAACATTCTAAGTTGACTGACATGGAAGGGAGTGGTCCTGTTCTTTAGCCAAATCTCTGCGAGGTCCAGGCAAAAGGGAAGACTTACCTCAAATAATTCATGATAGCGTCTCATATTAAGCATTTAAAAATGCAATTATTTTTCCTAAAGTTTAAAGAGCTCAATAAACTAGGTCAGTAAGGCCATACATTTATCAAAATTTTTCTCTAAATTGATCAAAGGTAAAGCAGGTTTAGATAGAGAAATCTTTTGACCTCACTCATATTAGTAACAAACTTTCCACAAATGCATTGAATTGCACAAAATAATTAATTTATTAGATTTTTCCCACTGTTTTGGTCAATGAATGAGTTATAATTTTACCTGTACCACAGAAGTTTGAATGGCAATCTGATATGTTTGATCACAGTATATGGCTCATTTGAATAGATTATAATTAGACCCCTACTTGTATTAAACAGTAGAACCTAAGGACTGAAATAATGTGCATCAATGATTAAATTCTCCCTTTCCCTAGTGTAAGTTGGTATAGCTGTAAATTTGAAGTAAACTGTCAAAAGTGAATTTAAGAAAATGTTAGTATAGCAGTGCATTGTTGCAAATGAACTAAGAATTTTTCTTTTTCCAAATTAACTGGACTTTGGAAGTTTCTTTCTGGTTAAGGATGAGTTAACAGTTGTTACATTTTATCTGTATAACCAATACCCCCTTTTTGAATTTTCCATCCAGTAAAGTATAAAAATTAGTTAATATGTAGTGGGAATATTCAGTTATATTTTATCCCATTATTTAATATTCTCTAGTAGAGAAGCACATTGGCCTAATATACATCTATTGTTCATTTTTTCCAGTTTCTTAAATATGTATTATAAATATAACTTGAATTTTTCCAGTTCATTGTTCAAAGTAAGAGCTTTCCATGTAGAACAAGGATTTTTAAACTATTATTATTCATGTATTCTTATACTAAAACTTTAGAGAGAATTCTTTTTAAAAATATGTAATGACAAAAATGTTTAATAGATGTCCTATGAAATGATTCTGGCTCACTTTACATGCATTTCTTCAATTATAAGGAAAATGATTTCAGTTTTTCCTTATATTTCACTGTGATCAAGAATGCATCTTCTTAAAAGAGTCAACTTTTGTGATCTAGGATATTTGTGCACAATTAAACTAACTGTGACTAACTATAATACCAAACAATATCTAAAATGGTAAAATTATTACTCATTCACCCCTCTGAGAATTTTCTTTAGACTGTTTACATTACACATACACACACACACACACATCATAACCAGAATCTAAAGTCTGTAGTTTAATTAAAAGTAGCATACAAATTTTGAAAAGAGAAATGCCACCTTAAAATTTTTTGTAACTTTCTGAATCAAGCCAATGTTTCTTTAAATTGACCTCATCTTGATTTCCTCAAATAATAAATAAATATCACACCTGGTCTCTTATCTGCATCTCCCCACTTCGTGTTTTTGTTTTTCCTTTAGCAGATATATCTAAATGATCTTCCTAAAATGTCAATTAATCCCTGAAACATCCTTATTCATATTGGGTTATCTCATCAAGACAAAATTCTCTGTCCAGTGTTTAAGACCCCACATAGAATAACCTCAAAAGATTCAATTAATTGTATTTCCTATTAAGAATCAGGTTTAACTTTTGCTTGTTATGGGTGTCTTCTTACTTTCTTCTATCAGAATTCTAGCTTGGATAAGAAAAGAGGGGTCAAACTGGACAGTGTTGGTTTTGCAGATTACAGCATTTAGGACAATGAACCCAAAGGTAGGTTAGTAAATGGAAGATCAAAGAGGGGAATTTTGTGAGACAGGTGTGACCAAGGGAATAGAAGAGGGTGGTAGGCAGAAATTGAATGCTGTTAGTAGTTTGTTGAACATTTAAGTCTCTGTGTATTTGAGGTCTAAATGAGTGCCAGAGGAAGATATCTGAATTAGACTGTTTTGCAAAAGATATCTATGCCTGTTCTTGAGGGAATCTTGATGACTGGAGACAGCACAAGAGCAGTCCACCTCTTGTCCTGCCTGTAAACAACTATCACCAAGGCTGTTGTATACTCTTATTTGCATGAAATAGGGGCTCCAAGATGAAATATTCTTGTGATAATGGGCTTAAGTTCTTTAGGTGAACATCATGAGTAACCTGCAGCAAATTAGAAAAATGATTAAAATTGAGGTCCTTTTTTTCCCTCTCCACCTTTACCATGTTCCCAAACTCCATATTCAAATTAGGATCAGCCTCTGTTTATTGGATGGAGCTTAGTCTAATGTAAAGTTTAATAAACAACATATTAAAAGTTAGAAATCTTTAAGAAAGAAACAAAGGGAGATTATCCCATCCCATGCCGATGACGTGCTAGGAAAATAATGACTCCCAAAGCGGTCCACACCCTAATCTTTAGAACCTGTGACTATATTACCTTACTTGGTAAGAAGACTTTGCTGCTTTGATTAAATTTAGGGGCTTTGTGATGGGGAGATCATCCTGAATATAATCTAATCTAATCATATGAGTGCTTAAAAGCAGAGGACCTTTCCCAGCTGTGGTCAGAGAGAGCTGGCTAGATGAGGATTCAGTTCCCCGTTGCTCATTCTAAAATGTAGGGGTCTTTTAGCAAGAGCCAGAGAGAGACCTTTAGAAGCTGGAAAAGTCAAGAGAATTCTCCACTAGGGCACCCAGTAAGGAACTGAGCTTTGCGGTTAGTCCCAGTTGTCAAACTTCTGACCTATAGAACTACAGAAGATAATAAATGTGTGTTGTTTTCAGCTACCAAATTTTATTAATTTTCCTTGGTAAATCCATTACATTTTGCTCAATTTGTTCATGATCTCTATCAAAGCACCCTCTTGCTTCCACTGCCTAGCCAAAGTGCAGACAAATTCAAAGTGTGGCCTCTGTTACTCCATTCACTCTCATTTCCACTCTTGAACCGTGGTACCTGTATCCCATATCATACAATAGAACCCTGAATTGCTATCTAAAGATTTTGTGCATTTTGCATCTGCTACCAGACTAGACTATAAACATGTCACAAGTATGATTTAACTTTATCTTTCTTTTGTGTCTTCCGGTTCATCTGGAACAGTGTATATTTTTATTGCTCAAAATCATTTACAGTAATAAAATTAATCATTGAAATCTTTTTTTTTCAATCCAGGGATATATCCTTTTATTTTCATCTACTCTCCCAACTTTTATGATATTGTGTGATAAAGTATATACTGGAAATACGTTGCAGAAGATCAGTCTCATTTCTTTGGGAATATATGCTGGATTCAATATTCTGAATTCAAGTAAAACCTGTGATGGAATTTCTCATAATGCCTTATAATTCACTGAAACAATTTTTTCAAAGTCTAATGTACCAAACTCAGTCTCATTTTGAAACCATAACTTTCATTTCCATTGTTAGCATTTGAATCAGAATAGCCACAAATTAGTTGCCAAACAAATCTAATTTATGTTTTTAGCAGTTGTGTGTGAATCATGCTGCCAGTATTTTTGTCTTATTTGTTAGAAATTGTCCCTAATTGGCAAGTACTGTAGCAGTAATATATGAAGAGAAAAGCCACCAATACTCTGAAGTTTGTTGGTTACAAAAACTGGATGGGTCTTCTCGTGTTGATTTTGATGAGCATGGAGCTTACTTTTTTGTTTTTGTTTTTTCCTGCTTCAGTCTTGTCACCTCATTTTAGTTATGGAATAGGCTGATGATTTGGGAGATATTTTTCAAGACCAGACCATTTCCTCAAATAGAATCTTTGTTCTTATAAATAGATACAATTATGTTCATATGTTTGGTAGGTGAGTCCAGTGGTGTCAGTGTTGAACAGAATCTCTCATGAGTAGCTTCCTCAGTTCTTTGGAATTTCACTCTTGTATAGAATCAGTAGAGACAATTCAGTGTGAAAAATAATTTTTCATGATGACAATATTTTTCCCATAAACACACACTTCATCTTGTATGTATGTACTTAATTGTATTAGACAAGCTCAGGCAACATTAACCGTATAGCTATAAATTAATTCCATGAATTATAAACTAACTCCTAATTATTATAAACCTTAAGGTGTCTTCCAGTTTATTAAAACTTGGTACAAATGCATGAAAATATGATCACGGGTGTTAATTTTTGTATTCATAAGGAACAAATGAATAAATGTACATTCACTTATAATCTTTCCAATTTTCATTTTTTAAGTAAGTATATTGTAAATTATATAAAAAGTATTTTATGTTTAAATTGATAGAATATGCATTCTTTATTTGTAAAAAGAAGAAACTTAAGATTGTTTTGAATATCGAAAAATTAGATTGCAGATAACATGATATTATGGACAGCTCTATTTACCCATAAATATTGGGAAATGAGATTTTATTTTTGCCTATGATGAAGTGTTGTATCATTTGCTCTTATCACTGTGTGATAGTGAAATTGCCATCAATGGGACGTTCCCGAGGAGAGGAACCCTGTTCTGGACCAATGCGGGAGGGCTTTGGGGTGTGTGGTCAGATGAGCCTGAGAGGATTTATGTGAATTCCATTCCCTAAGAAATCACCACCTATAACTGGAAACATGGCTATGTTCAGGTATATGCCTTTTGATCAGTGGTAGCTGGAAGAGATTCACCACTAAGAATGTGAGTCTCCGCCATCCTAGAGGAGACCATTTGGTGAGTCACAGCTAGAGTTTAATTAGGGCCCTATTTTGGATGGAAACCTCTTCCTACTGTCCCAAGATGTCTTCGCATGTCAGAAAGTTCTTTCTCTGAGTTTGGGTAGCAGAGACCAGGGATGAGAATATCTACCACTCTGGGCTGGAAGGTGGATTAAGTGAAGTAATGCCCCACAGCTCTCCATATAGCTCTGATAATGAGGAAATTTTCAATCAATGGAAGCTGTGGGGTTATTAGAAGGATGAGCAAGTTATCTCAAGTAAACAGTAGAACTTGGTACTTGTCACACTTAATGTCCTCAATAGTGTTATTTTCCCCCAGAAACTGCCTCTTTTAAAGTACTATGCCATGTTTCAAGCATTTGCATCTCTCCTCAAGATTGCAGACAAAACCATAGTACACATAATTCTGTCATATGCAGATACTGTGACAGAATGGTTGGTCCAGTTGCATCCATCTCACCAACATAAGTAAAGCTCTCTGATTCCCTGTACATCAGAAAACATGTACTCTGAAAACAATTACCCCCACCAAATATATCTAGTATCACATGGCTAGATAAACACCTGTTACCAATCCGTTAGGCCAATTATATTACTGGGTGCTTACCTTTACAGCTTTTACATATAATTCTAATACTCCTAAATATATTTTAAATTGTTTATTGTGATTTTTTTCTGGTAATAACAAGTCAAGAAGATTATTTTAGCCTAATTATAAATAGAGACAAATATAAAAATGATAAAATATGCTAAATGCTTATACACCAGAGATAGTTTTAAACAGGTTTTTAATTGCCCTCTTAAAGATTAAACATCGTACAGGTGTACACACACAGACACACACATGCAGGCATAAATACTATGTTCCACAGTTGAGACCATATTAAATGCTGTTTTAAAATTTTTCTTTAACAATATATTATGGGAAATGTACATGTTGTCATTGAATATATATAATAGGTATAGATATATAAAATGTGTGTATATGTACATATATAATACACATATATTCATAAAATATATATGTATTACATATACATGTGTTTAATATATATGCATCTTTATGTGCATAGTGTTCATTTCTATAACTTACTTAAATATTCCTTTTTCGATATACATGCACTTTCCATCTCCACTATTATCGATATTAGCAGTGCTGCAGTGGACATCTTTATATAAATGTCTTTGCATACCTATGTATTTTTATTCTTTGGATGAATTCTTTAGGATGGAATTGTTGGGCAAAGGTTAAACACATTAACATTTTTGGTACATAATGCCTTTCACAAATCCATTACTGATTTTTTGTCACCACTGACAGGGTAGCGTCTTAAAGTTTATATGAATTTCATTCTCTGTTCCCGCTGTTTTTCTCCTTTGGGCTACTGCCCATGAGGTGTTGCCTGAGATCCATTACTCTCCTGCTCTCGCACCAGGTCTTCTCGACCATGCCTTTTCAGTAACTCTTTCAAGTGGTCCCTTTCTTCAACACTGAGGACTCCCTTGCTGACCTTCTACACCCCTTAAGCCAATCTCATCTCACGGCATATTTTCAACAACTACTTTTTAAAAGATATAATAGAAAATAAGGGTAAATTTTACAATATTAATAAATGTAATTTAAACTTTCTTTGAAAATTATAATGCTCATTTTTATTTGCCAGATAGTAGGCTAAGTTCTGCATATGTATTATATAAATAATTAAATACCATTATTAATATTTACCTTTGCAATAAAAGACTGAAATTCAGAAAAATCTTAATTACTTTCCAAGGGCAAATAGCCAATGAATAGCACACTTGGGCTTATAATCCATGATTGTATGATTGCAATTCTACTCTCTCTTTTTCTTCTTAATTGAGGTAAGAGCACTTAACATGAGCTTTATCCTCTTAACACAGTTTAAGCGTATAATGCATTGTTGACCAAAGGTACAGTGTTATAAAGCAGATCTGTAGAGCTTATTCATCTTACTTAACAGAAACTCATGCCTGTTGATTAATAACTCTGTGTTTCACTCTCCCCTCAGTCCCTGATAAGCACCATTCTAGTATTTGATTTTATGGTTAATTCTGTTCTTAACTACCATGATATACTGTCAGCATTTGGAGATTCAGAGACAAATTTAGGGCTTTACCAGAACTTCAAAAGCATGATTCTGGAAATTAATTTTATTGATAAATTACTGTGTGATGAAAAATATAAATTTAGATTAGGATAAGTGTAGGCTGATATTATTTTTTGAGCAAATGTCTGTTATTGGGTTCCATAATAAAGGGTTATTGCTCGTATTTTTTTATAATGGTTGCAGGTATTCTCTAAGAGATATCTAGTTAAAATATATTCATATAATTATGATGAGGCAGAAACTTAGGCAAGCTTGTAAGTAACTAATTCTGTACTTATTTGACAGACTATTCAGTGTGTACTGAATAACTGTTATAGCATAACAAGCCCTGTAAATTCAGTGCCTTAAAACAACTGTCCATTCAGTCAGCTGGGGTTTATCTAAGGTAAGTTCACACTAGTTTCTGCAGGTTGGCTCAGGTCACTGATCTAATCTGGGCTATGTTGGGGCAGCTTATCAGGACAGCTCTGTTCCACCTATTTCTCATTATCCTTCTGGGACCAGTGAGTTAGCCCAGGCATGTCCTTCTTATAGCAATGGCAGAAGAACAAGAGGGTAAATGGAAGCACATAATATTTCCTAGGCTTAGAACTGGCACACTATTATCTTCACTCCATTCTATTGACCAAAGCAAGTCTCATGACCAAACTCATAGCCAACGGATGGAAATATAATCAGCCCTTTTTGTGGAGGAAAAAACTGCAAAGTCATGTGGAAAAAAGCATGAGGATAAGAAGGGAGGGAGATCTGGGGCCACTAATGTGACCTACCACCAAAACAATTGCATTTTATTTAAAACTGTGTTGTAGTTTCACACTAAATGATTAACTTATTTTCTTAACCACTTGATCATGGGATACAATGAAACTTTCCGATTTCCTGAGGGAGAGAGGACGTGCTGCCGACTTCTTGGGTTTTGATCAGGTGTTTTCTTCTTAGGAAATGATATTGCTCATGTTCTTTAAGAACTGCTTGTGCGTCTCTCTGGGTTCAGTTTTCAGCACTAAAACCTCTCAGCGAGTGACTCATTAAGCTAGTTGCCACTACTTCCACCACCCACTCAACCTCATGCCATAGCCTCCAAATCTGCGGCTGCTGTGTCATATAAGCATGAAAACTGTAGAATCCGGAATTCCTATTTAACCGGTGCCAAAAAATCAAGTCTGAAAGTTTGAGAAGAGCATTTGAGAGTAATCGTCTGTAAGAAAAATAGCTTGATTGCTGGGGAACCTGATCCTAAGGTGACTATTACTCACTCACAGTGAGTTAAGAGGAAATTGGAGGAGGGAATCATAGCCCAGGAGAATAACTGAAGATAGAAAGCCGGAAATGTCTAAAGCAGCTGAAAGGGTGAACATATTTTGTCTAAAAAGATAAGACAGCTGAGAGAGAAAAGTCATGAGCCAAATTTACTTACAAAAATAGTGGAAATAATCTCTGAACACCCAGTTTGGGAAGAAGTGGGGAAGATAATAGAGCTCTGAGTGGCTAGTGATGAGAGAACAAAGAGGTTAGTGATGCCTGAGAGAGATCAGTAATGCTTCCAAGGTGTCGTACAAGAGCTCACTGGCAATAGGAGAGAAGTGTACTTTTTTTGCCTTTTTTTGTTTTTTAAACCAGCTCACTAAGAAAGTTCAGGTTTTGATAAAAGTTCAAATATGAAAGACTTTTGCTTGTTTGCTTGCTTGGCTTTTCAGAATATTTAAAAATACATCAATGAAATAATCTTTGAAGTAACAAAGGGAAGTATTCATCAAGAAGAGGCCCTTTGGGCTTCCCTGGTGGCGCAGTGGTTGAGAGTCCGCCTGCCGATGCAGGGGACGCGGGGTCGTGCCCCGGTCCGGGAAGATCCCACATGCCGCGGAGCGGCTGGGCCCGTGAGCCATGGCCGTTGAGCCTGCGCGTCCGGAGCCTGTGCTCCGCAACGCGAGAGGCCACAGCAGTGAGAGGCCCGCGTACCGCAAAAAAAAAAAAAAAAGGCCATTTAGCAGGCCCTGTCTAAGAGTCCTGTGACTCCTTGTGTTTGACTCTAGGTGGAACCTAAAACAGTCTTCAGGAAATTTTTAATATCTTTATATTCTTACAGCCAAAGTCTTCAAATGATCTAAAAGCAAAGCAGAAAGTCCAATTAAGTGTCTTCTCATTTTTCCAAATTCAAATATACAGAACATTAATTGTTTTTCAGTTTCTATGAGTGATAGGGCTTGTCTTGATATAACTAGTTAAATGTATTTAATTAACATGTTTTAATATTTTATTTTCTTGCACTGTTTGACACTATGGTCTCAATAATGAAGACCTAAATAAATCATCTAGTTTCACATGAAAATTTAATTTTTATGTCATAGGATTACTTTTGAAAAAATATCACAGTATTCTGCATCAGGGTAGAAAATAAAGATAATTACAAATCTGGATATTATTAATGTAACCTCAAATTCTACTTGTTCTAAATGTCTCATCTGTCTACCTCTCCCATATTATATACTATAGATAAAATCTCTGAGACACGTTACACATTGTCCAGTAGTAACCATTGGCATGCTGGTACAGATAGGTATATCTGATTCTATAACAAGTTTCTGAGGAAACAAGACAATAAAGGAGGAAGTGTTACTGGAAGGGGGTTCTGCCAATAATTACTTATATGATCTGGTGTATGGTTCTCCATGAGAATGGCAAGAGGGGAATCCTATATATATATAGATGTTTGTGTGTATGTATGTGTGTCTGTGTACATGTGTGCGTGTACGTGTGTGTACAACAGGACCCATCATATGAAATCAATATATGCACATATATGTATATATGGTACATAGGTTGCACATATATGTTATCTATCCATCTGTCATCTCTGTGTGTGTATGTGTGTGTGTATATATATATATATATATATAAAATGTCTGTCTTCCTATCTGTCTATCTATCTATCCATCATCTATATCCATCTTCTATCTGGTTAGGTAGTACCATCCATAGCTTTTGTCATCATGAAGAGCCCTGGGGCCCTGGGAAGCTCTACCTGTGGCTGGGGAGCATGCTTTATTAGTTTGTGGTTTATGTAATCATCTTTGTGTGTCCCCTCATCTTTTGTTACTAAAAAACTTTCACCTTACAGCTTCATCTCCATGAATCTCAGTTTCCTCCCCTATAAAATGAAAATAAAAATATATACTGTTAAAGTATTTTGAGGTGCAAATAAAACAATGCATATTAAAAACCTTGAAAGGGCAAATGTTTACACTTACAAACTGAAATGGAGAATTGATAGAATGAAGTAAATGAGGGTTGATCCATGGCTAAAATAGTTAAACAGAGCAAACAAGATTGTTTGTATGTTTTTAATATTTTTAATTGTATTTAAAGCCTAGCTACTCCAAGATTTGCTGGAAATTATAATTCATCTATGGTTTCCATAATTATTCCATATTTTATTTAAGAAGGTATCTGTTAAACTGTATAAATATGGAGACAACTTATACCTTAATAATATAAGGTATTGGCATATGTATATGCACATTCCTGATTGCCTAATGAGGCTCTGGAGCTATGGAGCATGAATACCACAGTGGGGAGATGAAAAGTATGAATTGTAGTTTCCATATGTTATCACATTTAATCCTCATATGTTTTTTGTTTGTTTGTTTTTTGCAGTACGCGGGCCTCCCACTGCTGCGGCCTCTCCCGTCGTGGAGCACAGGCTCCAGACGCACAGGCCCAGCGGCCACGGGCCCAGCTGCTCCGTGGCATGCGGGATCCTCCCGAACCGGGGCACGAACCCGCGTCCCCTGCATCGGCAGGCGGACTCTTAACCACTGCGCCACAAAGGAAGCCCCCTCATATGTTTTTAAACATATCTTTCATCATTTCATGCTTATATTCAAAATCTGCAATGCCTTCCTTTGCCTGCAGAGTAAGTTACTAACTAGTTCCTTAAGTTAACATTCCATGTTACTAAGACTCTGCCTTACAACCTACCTTTCCGAGGGCTTATCTTCTACTTCTGTCAATAAGATTCTCTGCTTCAATCAGATAAGCCTGTTCATTCCACCCATGATTCCACACACAGTAACATTCTCATCTTTATTTTCATAGCTTTCTTTCCCATCTGGGATGGCTACACAACTTGACCAAAGATTATGCATCCTACATCCTTTGAATAACAGGTCTAGCCTCTACCTGGTGGCATTTCTACATCATCCTAGCCCATGAGTATCCCACTGTCATCTAAAAAAATAATATCTATATTACTAATTTTCATTAGTAGAAAATTAGTAATTTACCAACTAGTAATAAAATTTGATGTGTTTTCTATTAATAAAGATATAATTGACTAATATATTGAGTGTTATAAAAGAGGCTATTAGGTCTGTAAATTGCAAATTTTTATAAAGTATTTAATAATGTATTCTCTGATTTACATTGCTATTCTTTTTCCACACATGTATATATTCCCAACTTATGGAAAATGAAAAACAATGTTAGATGACTAGTAAAATACTATCTATTACTTGAGGGAAGGAAGTATTATAATTTCTTATAACCACTAGTGTCCCATCATATCCTCTGAACAGCAGGAACTCAGGAAACAGCTATTTGCTTTTGAAATACTAATATTTGGTACTGACATATAACTGTATAGCTTTTCTATACAAATTAAATATTGCATTCCTCAATACTTCTACCTCTCATTCTTCTGTCCAGAAGCCATCATCTCTCACCTCAACTGGATTCACTGCTTTCACTTTTGCCTCTATACTTTAGTCTCCCCACAGCAGCCAGAATTATCATTTTAAATGTCGATATGATAATTTCATTGTCCAGACATGCCAATGGAACACTTGCAGTTTAAAGTAAATTCCAGGCTCGTACTTATGACTTTCACGTTTTGTCTCAGACTGCCTCTGACCACCCCTCCTCCTGTTCTTTCCACTTGAACAAGGCTGGCCTACTTGCTGCTCCTTGACCATGACAAAGAATGTTTCATTACAGATATGAGCATTGTTCATGCTTCACCTCTCATCACACATCACCATATCCTTAGAGAAACCTTCCCTGACCAGCCTCAAAATATATAACCCCATCACTCAATATCCACTCACACCATTTTGACATGACACTTATTACTACCTAACATTATATTTTATATTTACTTGGTCATTTGTTTATTATCTCTCACCACATAAAAGAATGGCATATCTGTGAGTGCAGAGTCTTTGTTTTGTTTGCCATTTTATTCACAACACCTAGGTTACCATCTGGTATATAATATATGTTTAATTAATTTATTTTGAATAAATAAATATTTTCAAATACCTAGATTAGAAACATACACGTCCTTTCTAGTTTGCAGAGTTAGGGTGTTTGATATGATATTTCTTTAAAAGATTGCCTGTTCTAGGGCTTCCCTGGTGGCGCAGTGCTTGAGAGTCCGCCTGCCAATGCAGGAGACGCGGG
>NW_006790467.1:479102-536434 GCF_000442215.2 Lipotes vexillifer | reverse complement strand
AAAACTTAGATAAGCAAAAACCTTCAGTATCTATAGATAGGCAAAAAGTTCTTAGACTGATATCAAACGTGTTTCATAAAAGTAAAGATTGATAAATTGGGCCACAACAAAACAAAAACAAACCCAAAACCAAAAAAAAAAAAAAAAAAAAAAAAAAAAAAAGATTGCCTGTTCTAAACATCCAAAGACGAGGCTTTCCTCTTATCCCAGGTCTGCAGCTTCTTTTAAATCTCATAAACACCTTGCATCTCAGTTTCTCTTCATGAAAGTGTTAAATATTATTTGTCTTTGTTCTTGTCACTTGGTGTCATGAAACTGATTAACAAAGTACTTTAAGAACCAAAAATCATTTTCAATAGCACACTATTATTAATTCCTGCACATGACTAAAAATAATTCTTCTATTTGATTCCAAAGAAAGATGATAATGCATATTTGGTAAAAATCCCCTAGAAATAAGTCTATATAGATGCAGGATATTAAAATACATTTTTTTAAAAAAGTTTCCAGACATACTAAACTTGTAAAATGTCTGGCTCCAAGCTGGTTTGAGGTTTTGCTTGGGCTCCAAACATAGGTTTGTGTGTTTTATATGTTCATCTCTATAATTATTGATTTCCATTGGGATGCAGTTTTGGCAAAGTGGGTTTATTGTTTTCAGTCAGAACAACAATAATATAATTCTAAATGAGATGAATTAACATTGTACTTAGTGATATCTTCAGTTTCAAGGATGGATGTATATTTGAAAGATAATCTAAACTAAAGATACATTATCAAGATAAAATCCAGTTACTGTGTAGACACAAATGTACACACAAATACAGAGAGAGACAGAGAGAAAGTATATATATATGATATAATAACCAAGGTAAGATCAATGTAAAGCAAAGTAAAATAAACTTGAACAAAAATAAACACCTTACCTAAATGTTTAACATAATATTCTAAAAAGTATTCTAATTAACACATTTTTCAGTAGAAAATACTTTCTATTATTATCATTTGGCTATACATCTCTGAGATAAGATTGGATTCAGTGTTTTGAGAAATAAAACAAATCTTCAACTATAAAATCTCTGGATTTTCATTTTGTAACAAGGTTGTGAAAGTATGATGTGACTTTGAGATGCTGCCCCAAACAGCAAAATGTAAAGCTAATAAATCCAAATCAAAATTCTGACACAGTGATGTAATATTTAAGTGATCCACAAAATAACTGCCTAGGTTTGACGTACAAGTCACCTCTGTTGGGTTGCAAAAAAAAAAAAAAAAGAAAGAAAGAAAGAAAGATTACATATAATGAGAAAGTACTGGGTCCTAGTCAGAAACTCTATTTTGGTGAGCAAGATTCACTAAAAATACAATAAATGAATTTTCATTCTATTCTTGAAGTTGTAACAAGAAATAGACTTTTTGAGGTTTATACTATATTTTTAAAAAATATTATGGTGTACTATTTAATTAATTTATTTATTTTTGCTGTGTTGGGTCTTCGTTTCTGTGTGAGGGCTTTCTCTAGTTGTGGCAAGCGGGGGCCACTCTTCATCGCGGTGCGCAGGCCTCTCACTATCGCGGCCTCTCTTGTTGTGGAGCACAGGCTCCAGACGCGCAGGCTCAGCGGCCATGTCTCAGGGGCCCAGCTGCCCCGCGGCATGTGGGATCTTCCCAGACCGGGATACGAACCCATGTCCCCTGCACTGGCAGGCGGACTCTCAACCACTGCGCCACCAGGGAAGCCCTGGTGTGCTATTTATAAGATTAAACACTTTATGTGTTTAATTTTTCACAGCACCTATAGCATTACGTTGTGATTCCTTATTTACTCAACTAAACCAGAATGTCCTTGGGAGCATTAACTCTGTCTCAGTCGTGTTTTTATTTGTAGTACTTTCTATGGAGTACGTGTAAAATTACTACATATTTGTTGATACAAGGTCTAATATTTTATAAACCTAAGATTTCTTAGAGATCCTTTTAAATAAACAAGTTTGTAGATTTGGCTAAGGGAAATTATATCGCTCCCAAAGAATTAAGTCCAATCTCTTTAGCTTAATCTTTATATTTCGTAGTTGGATTTCAGCCTGTATTTCCACCCGATGTCACTCTACCTGTATACACATACGTCTACTCATTATTCCAGATGTATCCCTTGTCTTCTCATCTATATGTTTTTTTTTCCCCCACTCCATTTTTCCTATCTGGGATGTTGTTTTTCCTCCACAGGTTGTAACAAAAGCTTAGATTCTTGTTAAACCTTACTTCAAATTTAGTCTTTTTTCTCTGAAGTAACTACAATAGCTGCAGATAGCTAGACTAGATTGCCATCTTTGGGGTAATCTATAGCAAATCTGTCCTTTGAAAATCCAGAGAAATTTTTAGCAAAGCTATTGTTTAGCAGTTATATTATAAAAAGGATGTGTTTTATTTATGCATATACCTTAGTGCTTTAAATTTATTTTAGAATTCTTAAAGACATAAACACATTATGTAGATTATTTTGGAGAGTTTATAGGCTTAGTTTAGGAACACTTTTTTTTTTTTTGCGGTACGCGGGCCTCTCACTGTTGTGGCTTCTCCCGTTGCAGAGCACAGGCTCTGGACGCGCAGGCTCAGCGGCCATGGCTCACGGGCCCAGCCGCTCCGCGGCATGTGGGATCTTCCCGGACCGGGGCATGAACCCGTGTCCCCTGCATCGGCAGGCAGACTCTCAACCACTGTGCCACCAGGGAAGCCCAGGAACACTTCTTTGTAAGGGCAATTGTATGTAACTTAAAGTAAACCAAGTAGAATTTATTAGTCTGTTTCTTTAGATGGAAAATTAAGTAACTAGACTAAATTATGGAGACATCCCCATAACTGGTAATTCCATACATAGCCTATACATTTGTTTATTAGTAGAAAAAGTCTTTTACTCACACTCCACCCCGTTTCTAGAGGGGTTTTACTGTCGATCACTTTGTATATCCTTCGTAGATGTGTTTGAACAGGGAGAAATAGAGAAGAGCAGGATTATTAGATTCACAGAGTATTTCATAGAGTTATTGTCAAGACCTAGGACAAGTTACTTAAATTCTCAGGATTTCAATTTACACAAAAACTAAACTTGGAATGAGATGAGCCCACCTTATAAGTTTCGTTTTGTTCTGTTTTGTGTTGTCTTTTGAAGATTAAATGAACTGTATGTAAATTATTTAGAGCGTTGGCCGTTTAACAAACTCTTAGTAAGTTTCTGCCATCATTAAATGAAACCACAGTGAGAAATCCTACATGACCAAGAAAATAAAAATTTGAACCATCTTTTTTAAATCGTTAGTTTTAAAATAACAATTACCTGCCAGTATGCCTGTCATCTTACAATACCTAGAAAATGACATGTGGATTTTCATTGAACACAAAAGCCCTTTCAGTTGTTGTTTATGACGAACCAAGTGTATCTCTGGAGGGAGCCTGAAGTCATTCTGCCTTGGAGTGCTCATCTATTAAGACAAAAACAAATGTGTGTTCTATATTCTTGCTTGATTGGGCATAAAGCATGGTTGTAACCTACAGAGTCCTACAAGGCGAAGTGAGATTTGGACAGCAAAGACACATTTTCTACTATGGTGGTTTGCTCAGAAAAGTAATTGGTTATAGCAGATTAATAAAAATGAGTAATTCACTGTATTAGTAAATGAATATTGAGCATGTCCTCATAATTTACATGTTAATAACACATTTTTGTACCCCTTTTTCCACTGATAATTGTTTAATGCCTATGTTTCTCCACTAGACTGTCAGATTTATAAGACGATAATAGAGTTTTGCTTTATTCAAAACTAAATACGGGCCTACTTCAGGTCTGTGGCACCTACTAGTTTCTTAATAAATATATGATGAAGCAAATTTTCACTGTTGTGGCATTACAATGTACTCCTCTGCCTAATTGATAAAATTAGATCATAGGGTACAGTGAAATCAATAATTAAAGAAAAAGGTCTTTGACTTCTCCATCTGGACATGGGGGCATGAGAGGTATTATAAACCAAGGAGAAGGATATCTCTCTTCTGTTTTCCCAAACTCATCATTAAAAAAAATAGTCATTTTTGATTTTTGTGGA
Organism: Lipotes vexillifer; assembly: GCF_000442215.2. NCBI lineage: Eukaryota > Metazoa > Chordata > Mammalia > Artiodactyla > Lipotidae > Lipotes > Lipotes vexillifer. The sequence goes on along the minus strand of NW_006790467.1, from coordinate 532,334 downwards.
CAAAGGTTTATCTGTCTATGGTAGTTTCAATGTGAGCTTTCAAAAGTAATGGAAAGCCTTTATTTTATTTTTCCTGGTAAATATAATGCTCAAATAATTTAGTTGAACAGTAGTATCCCTAATTCTGTTAAATTTTCTAACCATGTTATAATTATTCAAATATAGTTCTAATTCTAATATAAGTTTATCTCATTCAAGATAAAGTATTTCAAATAGAAGCTAAATTCATGTTTCTGATCACAGGTGTACTATCTATTCACAATCTCTTAGAATTACTTATTAAACTCTTAGAGAAATATCATCTTATAATATGTATATGGGTCTCAGTATCCTAGAGTAGTATCTGGTTCTGATAAATATGTTAAATATATAATTCATTTAGTAATATCTTAAGAGTAATTCTGAAGTTGTTTTCAAAGGTAAGAACATAGCAAAATGTGAAAATGGTGAGTAATAAGGGGCAACTAGAAGTCACCACAGTAAAAGTGTTGTTACCAACATAAATGAACATATCAATGGAACAAATGACAATAATAGAGTATGAGGTATAATTGAATTTAGTTTGGGAAGGAAGAGTCTTTCGAAAAGTGAGAGACAGGTTAGGGAATAATTTTTGGAGTCTAAGAGATAAGGGTTTGAAGTCCAGATTCACCCCACATGAGCTGTGGGCCTTGGAGCAAGTTATTTAAACTCTTGTCTCTTTTTCAAGAGACAAGAATGGGCATAGCTGTAATAAGTGCAGAGAGCACAAACTGCTCTCATACTTGGACTATTCTGAACCGTAAAGGCACCAAAAGAGTAATCATTCTCTACTTCCAAACTCTAAATATGTGGGCGTTCCCTTCCAAGCATGACTATTTCAGTAGACTGTGTAAGGCAATGTTCTCTCCAGCACGCAGGCTAAAGGGAATTCAAGTATAATTCCTCCTTGTCATGTCATTTATTTTCCTGTGGCACAAACCCCACCCAAACATCCCTCGATTCTCCCTGCAGGGTTGAACTGACTCTTTCACCTCCATCTCTACTCCTAATTATTATTATTATATAATTGTCGTATGTTTTTATTCGCTTTGTAGTGTCATAACCAGAAGGTAATGGTGAGGCGGAATCCTATTGCTGACTTAGTACACAGCTCAGCTTTGATCAAGGATTCTAACTCTCCTTGGTTGAAGGCATTCTGTGTTTGTAACTGCCCTCATTCTTGTGGTTAAAAGAATGCAAACAATTCTACTGTTCCACCTCTTTTTTCTTCCCCCTTGTTCTGTTGTTTTTTTCTTTCCTCTCCCTTTTCAAGGTCTCTTTGTGTCCTCAGGGCCTGCCTGACCTGAACGGTCTATTCAGAATTTACTAACTTCTTTTCGTTGCAAAAATTACCCTTGCTTCTTTCTTTTTTCCTTCTTCAATAATGAATTTTGCCTCTGATCCATAATTGCTACTCAAAAACAAACCCCCCCCCCAAAAAAAACCACACAAAAAAATCCCCAGAAACCAACAGCACAGTAATGTTAATAGAATATTGGATTTTGCTCTTTAGAAAGATATACTTAAATTCTTGTGTCACACAAGAAAATATATCTCAGGTTATAAAATACTTTGTTTCTTATTCCACACAACAGTATACTTTTTTGTGGCTAAAATAATTAAATATAAAAAATTCAAATAATTAAAACATTAGAAAAATAAATAAATAGCTTAAATCCAAAAAAGGCCATGAATTTCTAAGCTTAAATGACAAAGAATTTGTAAGGAAAGAAGTAGGTACTTGATAACACAAAATTAAGTTTTCATTAGAAACATAAATATAATTTTTTTTCAATATTTCCTTTTTGTTTAACCAATAGTCATGTGCAAACTTAAAATTAAGACAAAGAGTTTTTAGGAAACATGAAAAAGGGTTATGTTACCATATAAAACTATTGGTTTCAGGACCTCTTTATATTTTTTTAATTATTGAAGACCCTAAAAGGTTTTGTTTATATCTGTAAATATGTACTGTAATAGAAATTAAAGCAAGAACATTAAAAATATGTATTTATGTCTTTATTTAAAATCGTAAGAAAATAATCATATGTTAACACAAATACATATTTGAATGAAAATGAATCTCCAAAACCAATTAGAATGTAGCATTGTTTTATATTTTTGTACATTTCCTTAATATCTGGCTTAATAGATGGGTTCTCATATCTGCATCTGTATTCAATTTGTGGTGACAGCCCCATCTGTAGCCTCTGGAAAACTGCACTGTATGCTTACCAGAAAATGAGAGCAAAAGAGGCAGATTAGATCTTCATATTATTCTGAAAGTAGTTTTGACTTTGCAAAGCCCCTGAAAACTTACTGAGGAAACTTAGGGTTCTCTAGCTCACATTCTGAGAACCATTGTCCTAAATCAATCAGATCCATACCAGGAGTTGGGATTCATAACAATGTCATAAAAGCAGTTTGGTTGCTCCATAATTAAGCAGGACTAGAAGAGGTGTGAAAGTAAGTCACAAAGTTCTCTAAACCATAAGGTTTATCATTATGTAGCCACTCAAATTAGGTTAATCACATTGATTAAATGGAAACATGTTTATGTTATAAAACTGAATGCAAAAAGATTGCAAAATTGTATGTTTAATGAGGCCAATTAAAAAATCTACATCTATTCACATTTTAGAAATGACTAGAAGTTAGATCTAAATAAAGCTGTTAAAACTTTCTTTTAAAGAACTGGGAAAAAACTGGAAGCAAATTCCCCATCAATGCTGCCTTTAGGACATGGACATGTATTTCCAAATGTCCAATAGTGAAAATTGAGAATCCAGTCCCATCTGGGCTATCATGGAATTTTAGGCCACTGAACTGTTTTCTCTCAGGATTCCTATTTCTCTCACTTAGTGAATCAATTCTTTGTTGGTTAGAATTAGAACCAAAGTAGTCATTTCCCAAATAATTCATTTCCTTTATCTTTGACAGATGGAATTTTCAATAAGGTGTGTCAGGAACTTGTCAGATGATGTGACTTTGCTGAAAGAGAGTTTCAGCAAATGTCTATAGACTGACTCTCCCATTGCTACTTTGTTTGGCTTCTGAGGCAGCTTGGTGATCTGTGTCAGGACACATCATCCATTTCCTTCCTCCAGCTGTTGCTCCATGGTACTCTCCCACACCGCTGTTGATTTGTAGCTTTCCCATTTTTTTCCTCATCCATTTGATGTGCAGCATGTTTCCCTATCTAGATGAATGAATGAGTGTCTCTTTCCTGCAGGTACAGTGTGGGTCTCTTTATGCTCAGTCTCTGGAATAGCCCACAGTTCAGTCCTGGGTTTTCAAAGAGTGCTCCTACAACACTCGGTGGGTTACCATTGCAGGGTCTGCAGACAGATTGATTGCTTCTGAGAAAACACACAGGAAGCAAATTTGTGCACATATAATATATAAAGTTTGAATATAGGAATTGGATTTTTCACAGAACTCTCATGATAGTCTTAATTGTTACATTTTTTAAATGTGTTCACTTATATATTACTGAATTGATTAGTTTGTCTCAGCTAACATTCATTTATGGGATAGTTTATTTTAATTAACCCATTTTCATGTACTTGAACAATTACTTCATGTTTGTTGCTTGAATTACGTTTTCATCTTTATTGTGTCATGTTGTGATGTGCACCCTTAATGTTAAAAAAAAGGTAGATAACTATATCAAAGTTAGTTGATGGAAATGTAAAATTACCAGGTAAAATACTACAGTTCTGTGTAAGTATGTAAATACTAATAGTTAACAGAATTCTATTAAAAATATAGAAAGGGATTCCATATGTTTTGGGCCATGCGAAACTGCAAGGGTGTGAATTTTCATAAAACACCATAACTGAAAGGTGACATTAGAAAGCTTGATAAGGTTGATCTCACAATGATATATTTGCCCTTGGTCACCATCATATTCATTGTTAAACAGCTCTGTCAAATAGTTCCTGGATCTTTCTGATATTTTCAGAACAAGTGCTCAAATATGCCTTCTAATGTTGTGGATGGACCTATAAAAGCCTGGAATAATGGTAATAAAATTAACTTTTTAAAGCATTTATTATGTGGTTGGAATTGAGAATTCTGTGCTTTAATTCTCTCATCATCATTTTGAGGTAAGTACTATTTTTATTGCCATATTATGACTATGGTAACTGAGTCTTGGAGAGATTAAATAACTTATTTGAAGTCATCCAGTTATTCAGTGGTGAAGGAAGGATATTTATCTCAGAGAGTGTCTTCAGACTTCCAATTCTTAACCAGTAAATAAACCATCCCAAACTACATGAGCATCATTAAAAAACAAACAAAAAATAGACAAACTATTTTCAAGAAGTTATAAAACTATCATAGAAATGGAAGAAGGGAGAGCCTCGAGCCACATTCACCTTCTAATTCACTTGTAGGAATGAAGGAATGAAAGATGCAGCATCTTCTCCCAAGTTCTTCAGTTAACCTCCCAGCCCTAACCCTAAAGATGCTTCTCTGACTCCCAAGATGATGTCATTTGTATCCACATGATTGAGCAATAGGAAGTTTTCTGAGGATTCTCCTTGCTGTATAGTGCACTTTTCCAGATGGCTTAGCTTTCTGTTCTATGTCATGAGACTCATCATTATCATGGCATCATTAGTAATCAAAAGTTTTTCCTTCACTCTCCAATTCTATGTTAGTGTGATGTCCACTTATTTTCTGCCTTTGAATATAGACAGTTGCTTCATATTAAAAAGACATAATTCCCATGCTTAGTAAAAATAAATGTACTTATTTGCATATATGCATAGATCCATTGCTCTAGTGGTAGACTCTCCTCTATTTTGTGATACCTCTACATTTTTATTTTTCTGTTTTGTTATCTTCATTTGTTCTTATCTACCATTTAGGAATATTATAACCACTGGTTTCAATTATGTATAATTTCTGCAATTCAATATAAATATTCTTTCTTTCAAATTATAAATGTTTCTCAAGTCCATTTAGCTATACTCCTTCAAAACAAGCTCTCTCAGCAAGAACATGCTCCAAATTTAGTCATCTCTCCTTTGGATCTTAATCTCCAGTAGAACTCTGAGCCACTATGGTTCTACTTGGTGACTACTTAAGATATTCTAAAAAACAGTTTACTTTTTCCCCAAGATCTAGTCATTACTTGCTCCAAGAGCTCCTGCTTACTTTTTAGTTTTTTACTTTTATTTTTTTTTCTAGTTCTGATATCCACCAGGAACCGATTAACAGTAATTAACACCAGCCTTTGAAAGTCAATTAGTTATAAACCACCCAAAAATCAGAGCATAAGATCTTTAAGAATTATACAAAATTAATTAAACCCACCTTCTATGGAAAAAAAAAAAAAAAATCTTGGTTCCTGCCAAATCCAGTAAGTTTTCTGTAGGAGATTTGAGATCTTGCATTTTCTTTCTGCCTTTGTGGCTTGGCCACCCTGCCAAGAAAGGAAATTACATTGATTTTCTCTTTGTAAAACTACCCCATACTCTCTGAGATGATTAAATAAATTTCTTCCTAATTAACTTCCTGGTTAATTTCTTATATTGCTTGTGAAAAAGTTTCCTGTTTCCTAAAGTTAGATGTCTTTTCTATTATCTTTGTATCTGGCTAGTAGTATACTCACTGAAATAGTATCACAAAAATCTTTTTTGCCCTTCTTGACATTGTTATGTATAGTTATAACTCTTGTGTTGTTTTCCCTCCCTTTCATCCTTCTTTTCTTCCTTCATTTGATAGACTGCACATTTGTTGACCGCGTGTCCTCATGTCTCAGAATTTATTGTCAATTACATTTGATGTGGGAAAGAATGAAGACGACCCAGTTCTAATTTTGTTTTGAAAGATTTAATTTCATTCCATTACTACTGAGTAGATGACAGCCAATCTAGAATACCCTGTTTTGCCTCATTCCTATATTGTTTCCCTTCTGACTTGTCACAGTTTTATAGCAAAAGTTAAGTATACCTATACAGGTTAATATGGCCTGTTGAAAACATCTCTCACAATAAAATCTGTAATAAGCATATGAAGTTATAAAACGTTTTCAAGCATTCAAGCAAAAGACGAAATATAGAAAAACAAATATTAAACTTTCAGTTTCTGATAATAAAATTTTTAAAAAGATATTTATAGCTCTACATTTTAAAAATTCAAGGTAGGTTTTAGTCTTGGTAACAGAATTTTTAAGGAGTTATTTAAACTTGTAGATTTGTTTTAAAGGGCTGTAGATAAGAATAGCTGGCCCAAAAGTGTGTTTATTCCCCTTTGAAGTTTAGATAATTTAAGAATTCTATGCACATTAGCAAAACCTGCATAATAAACTATATGTTCTACACTTCATTCTGACCTGCTCCAAGTAAATTTGGGCAAGTGAAAAATATGCTAGTACTTTTGTAATTATAATGTCTTTCAATGTAATACCTCCCAAATCTAGCAGAGCAAGGATTCTGAAGTTCTGAGTCTATTTAGGAATTAATTTGTCAACATGAAATAGAGAAAAAGTTGTCATAATTTACCTATGTGATTCTTAGGTAGACTTAATCAGAATTAAGATGCTTTGTGAAATCCATACCTGGAATTTCAGAATCAATCATTTTTCCAACATCATAAAAAACTTAAATACCATTGTGCAGACTTATCAGAACTAAATTTTTTTAATCACATTAAAACCGTGTTTCATAATAAAGTAATTCTATTATTTGTATTTACGTAAATTGAGGACATTTCAAAAATCAAAATACATAAAGAAGTTAGACTAAGTGACCCAAATGACCTCCTTTTATAGTTAGACTTTCTTGCAGGTGCAAAACTTACTTTATATATATTAAAAAAAAAATTGCACACTTTCCAAACTACGTATTATTCTCATTAAAATGCATGTTGTAAAGGTCTTGATTTCATAGTGATTTAGTTTTACTTTATGGAATTCAATTTACATTCATTTAATAGCCTTCTACTAAATCACTGGTTATAATTAAAAAACACATTTCTGAAACTCTTATGTTTAAAGATGTATTTAAGATTAACCTATAAATTCCAGGCCATTTTCTTATAATATGGACTAGGTTGAGAATAGAGTGCTGTTTATACTCTTGGAATTAAACTCAAGTGAATAAGTTAATTTAAATTTTGAATTTGATTATAAGTACATATTAGAAGTAAAGTTAATTAGCATTGAGGTACAATAAGTATATGGCTATCTTACCTTTAAATTATCTTTTTAAAAGGACAAATTAAACTCATTATATTGCATACACTGTAACATCAACATGATCCGAATCCTTATATACTTTTAAAACACTAAAATAATTTTCAAAAGAAGAATATATTTTTAATATTCATAGATATATCATTTATTGTGCACAGTAGGTAAATAAGGTCTGTAAAACACAATTCATGAATCAGAAATGTGGCAAAAATTTGTGTGGCACTGCCATTTCTTATTAAAACCATTTCTGAAGACTTTTTCTAAGCTATTTTCTTTTCATTCTGGGATATTTCCATTTATTTCCAGTTATACCATTATGAAGAGCCATGGGCACTTCAGACAGACCAGGTTCTTCATTAACATTTTATTGATCAGGGAATATACATTAAGAAATTTACATTCTCAGGTGTTTACAAACTTGTCTTTTATTCCTGCTCTTTTGCCTTAAAGCACGTTAACTTGGGATCATATATTTTTTAGCTTTCTTCAATTTACTCCTTAGTTTTGATTGTCTAGATTCAACAGACAGAAATTTTTCCAAGTGGAAATAATATGATATGAACCCTTGATCAGATAAAAAAAAAAATACAAAGAAAGAAGAGTGTAATAAGAGATTACTGGTGAGAGTAATTTAAAAGTTAGCTGTTGACTTAGTAAATTCAAGCTTTTTAGAAACATTTATGTAGGTTCAGATTATCCATTTATTACAGAATCAACATATGTAAGTGTGGTGTATTTCTATACTTGAATATAACTTGACTTTTAGTTTATTGAATGAATGAAATCATTATATCCTATAAAACGGCTGAGAAATTGAGCAGAAGCAGCTTTGCTTTTGTTATACTGAACTTGTGAAACACTAGAGACTTGGTTTCTGGTCAAAACAGTTGTTTCTGCCTTCATATTGCGGACATTCTAATTTAGGGAATTCCATTCTGTATACTTAATTTCCTTGAGAATCTTAACTGGAAATGATCTGCGTTATCCTCAGTCAGCCATGAAGGTCTGGTGTGCAGATGCTATATTTCATTCTCATGAAGTTACGGTGGTGGATAAATTGATTTCGTGACTTGGTGGGAAGACTAAAATTTGCTATGATACAAAGAATAATAAGGGCATATTTTCACATCATTTTTAGAGGAATGACCTGAATTTAGTAATTCTAAGTTATTTTTATCTTCTCCATTTCCCTACCAAATTCTAACTATACATCTATTTGTTTCTCATGGTGGTGCATACGAAACACGTGGACTCGGAAAATACATTTATAAAGAATCACATCTTAAAGGACTAGCACCAAATTCTTCTGTTTTAGAGAAGCATTTTTTAAAAAGTGATATAATTGAAAGAATAGTTTCCCCCACCCCACCCCAAAGGCAGAAACATTCAAACAGTACTGTTTTGTCTCTATGTTTGGCAGGATAAAACCTATTGTGCGTGTGATGTAATATTCATTAGCTGTTGCAAATGAATATGTTGTTTTAGAAAAATCTCTTAAAAGAAACTCTATCCAAAATGCTGGCATCTTAATGGGGGATATAGGGAAAGGAATATAAATGGGAGGGAAGTGGAAATTGAATGGGTAGAATGATGGTATAGATACATACCTTCTTACAGTTAATAGTAAAATCTATTTTTTTGTGTGTGGTACGCGGGCCCCTCACTGCTGTGGCCTCTCCCATTGCGGAGCACAGGCTCCGGACGCGCAGGCTCAGCGGCCATGGCTCACGGGCCCAACCGCTCCGCGGCATCCGCGTCCCCTGCATCGGCAGGCGGACTCTCAACCACTGCGCCAACAGGGAAGCCCGTAAAATCTATTTTTAAATGCTTTATTTCTCTTCTATAAAAAAGGAAATGAGAAATGGTTTTTAAAAGAGTAAGTTCAGAGCCATCTTACCACTTAAGGAACTAGCATCAGTTGCGATGAACACAGATCTCTGGTCTAAGTTTCCTTAGCTGTGTAGATCAAGTAAATATTACGCAATGACTTCATATGGAGGGAAATACATTGCCAATGCTGTTTAGTATATCCCTTTATGTCCAAGAACTCTGTGGATTTGTTATTGCATCATTATAAGTTTTGCTTTAAATTTTAAATGTTTATAATATCATTTTGATGAAATTTTATTTTCATCTAGAACATGGTGACATTTTTATTTCTCTATTTTTTCAGAGCATTAAGCTTATAGTATATGACTTAAGAGTAAGCATTACTGTGTCGAGATAACATATGTTCTTAATAGGTAACTGACACATAAAAGAAGAAAAATGTGATTTAATGAGGCAATTTCAGTATTTGTAACTTAACACATGGTTTGAAAAGAGGATAAAATCAATAAACAATGTGGACCTAAAAGTTCACAGGCAAAAAACTACTTCTTAGGTTAGATTCCATGTTTTATGACATTTTAAAGTTGTGATCGTTGAGGCTTTACTTACTCTCTCTGAAAAATATACTACGGAAAAAAAGAAACATTTCAAAATTTTATTTCAATTCTATAAATAGCATAGCATGTCAGTTTCTACTCTAATATGACAAAGAAAATGAAACACTTTTCCTCCATATTTCCTATTAATTCACTCATCTATGTTGAACTATGCTTTACCCATCTGTATCTTTATATCAACTATATATGTTATGTAGGATCACAAAAATATATTAGGCATCTGTACGATATACAAAGAAATAATTTATCTCATAGAGAAGAGTTTCTTGTGATGAAACTTGATATTTCCAGATTACTTTTCTTTTTCTGTTTCAGGATATTCTGAGAACTGGTACAATTGATGAACAAATTTTCCAAACACTTCTATTTAATTAAAAAAAGAAAAGAGAATATATGTTTATGTATTTGTATGTGCATGTATGTAGGTAAATAATGTACTATATAGTATATAGTTGTTACAGTTTAATTTGGTGCTTGTCTTTACCAATCCAAACTTTCTTACCCATTAACTTCCCATAAGTGAAATATCAGTCTCCCCTTATTTGATTTCAATACTTATTTGAGGATACAATGAATCTAAAAGAAGGATATGGCAGTATGACTCTGATCTGCTTACTTTCTGATAGTTTCAGATGTGTTCCAGGATGCAGTAGCATATTGTTACAGAAATGTATCTTCCTTTTCTTCTCACACTACAGCCGTGTTACATAACCATGTCCCTGAAACATTCCACAATCCATCCTCAGTCTTGGCCCTTAGTATGCTATCAACATGACCAAGCAGTTTCTTGCCTTATTAGAGGAAGTGGTCTACTATAAAATCTAGTTGAATTTTTGAAGTTCCCTTTCTATACTCTGAAATGGAGAGGCAAAGGCTATCGTGCTAGGCTTAAAGATCAGAAAACTCAATTCCTAATGTAATATATATTTGGAAAAATGAATTGTGAATTTTGGGAGCTATTTTTCAGAGGCTTATTCAAGATATGATATTACTAGAGGAAAGTAAGCAAGGTCTAAGTCCATGTGTAAATGAGGATATGGGCATTATGTATGAGAAGGATGGGGAGGCATTTTGAAGGCCATCTAAATCATTAACAATGTTGACATTGACTTTATATAAGTACTGTGAATAAATATTTACCCTATACAAGCTCCTAATGCCTGAGTATCCAAAAAATGTTTTCTAATGTGTTACTTTAAGGTATATGTGTGTGTGTATGTGTGTGTGTGTGTGTGTGTGTGTGTGTGTGTGCTTGTACACATGCTTTCATATGACTCTGTATTTATAGTACTAATTTTCTGTCTGGTTTCCAAGAGGGATCACAAAATATACACAACTCATCTTATCTTCACTCTGTTCAATCAGTAAAAATTCTTCAGGAGCGCCAAGTGTCACGACAGATCAAGTTGACTACATTTCAAAGGTTACTTGAAATTTTTTGTAAACAATAATTGAGAGATAAAAACAGTTGGGAAATACAAGTGATGAAAATAAAATAACAAACATGGTAATTAAGGATTTATGTATTATTGGCATGATTGTGCTCAGAAACATTCTTTGGTTACCAAGCAGCCTTATTGGTGATGCTTTTAAGAATTCTAAATTTAGATTTTAATATGGTATATAAGATACTGTATTTTTAAATAAGATAAATGAAAAATAAAAGTGAAAATATCCATTGTTACTAGTAAACTTGTCTTCAATATGGGGGAAATGCAAAACACAAGGAACACAGTAGCAATGTCTGTGTAAGTGTAATTTGGGCCACTGGTTTATGACTTTCACCCCATGCATGTCCAATCACAAAGAAAATATTATTCTGGTTTTAAAAAAGTGAAGTTACTAAACACATAAAACTGTGTTCTGTTAAAAATTAAATGTATTGATTGTTTTCAGTGAAAATTTACTGCTCTATGTATGATTAAGAGATAATATTGCCTCACTCCCCACCTCTTGCAAAGCACTTGATCAGGCTCTATAATACATCAGTGATGAGAAGCTGTGGACAAGTATGTTAGAGCACAGTGATGATGGAGATGATGTGATATGAATGAGGACTAGGGGAATGAAAAAAAGGGAGTATAGAGTGATAAGAGGGATATTTTAGTGATCAATGCAACAGAGATTGGCATAGATTAACTGAAAGATCATGGAAATATATTTGATGAGGAACATAAAGAAGAAAGAGGTGTCAAGGTTAAATTCTAAGTGTCTGGCTTTTGTGGCAGAACAGATGTAACACTGAAATAGGGAACACTAGTAGTTAGGTCAGTTTGGGGTTACTTAGGGCAGCAAGAATGTTATTTCCAATTAGGAGATATTGATATTCCCTGGAAATGTGAAGAAGGGAGAAAGAGACATAAATCTGGAGCTCAGAGGACCAGCCTGGCCTAGAGATCACATTGTTAAAAAATCTTTACATAGTTACTCATTGAAGTCATAGGTGAATATGAGAATATCTAGAGATTATAGTGGAAAAAGAAAGGAGACCTGGAACAAATTCTACGAGAAATTATCAATAAAGTCTAATGCTGTTAAGATATCAGATAAGATCATGTTTGAAAATATACTGTTGGGTTTATTAACATGGAGGCCATGGGTAAACAAAGGACATATGGTTCTGGTGGATCCAAATTGAAGTGGAGGGAAGCCTATTCCCTCATACTTACAATTTCCCTCCAGCCACAATATCTGTCCGGATGTTGCACATTCTGCAGCCAATATCTTTCTCCCCTCTTCATCTTCCTAGGTTTGCTTGTTCAGGAAAACCTTTTCTGACCTTACTGCCTACTTCAAATCTCTATATTATATGGTTTTCAGAGATACTTATCATTCTTCCATTGACTTGAATTTTTTAAAAACCAATATTAGTCTCCTTTCCTAGAATTTAATCTTCATGAGAGTAGGAGCATACTATTTTTACAGTTCATTTGTATCCCAAGCACCTCGTCCATTTTGGGACACTGTAGGGGTTTAAAAAATATTTGTTGAGAAAAAGAGAAGATACGGGAAGGAAAGATGAAGGTGCTGAAGGAAGGGAAAAGGAAAGAGAGTTAAAAATATAAAGTTTTATTCACTAAGGGAGTAAATGAAGAACAAGAAGCCAGGGAGAATTAATAGACTTTCAGAAAAATATTAAGTAGATTATATGACTCCAATATGGAAAAAAAATACCTCAGAATGTTAGTACAAACCACATGGAGAAGTGAACCACTCAATTACACAACTTGATAAATTAAATAACTTGATACACACAAACTCATGTGACCACCACTGAGATAAAAATATGGGATTCTTTCATGTCAGATTCCAGAAAATAGTCCCTCAAGTAAAACTAACATTCTGACTTTTTTCACTATACATTAGTTTTTCCTCTAATTGAAATTTATATAAATGGGAGCATATAGTATTTACTTTTGGAGTCTGGCTTTTACTCAACATTATAACTATTAGATTCATTTTGATGTTTTGATCACTTTTCTGTAGAAAGTAGTCAACTAAAATCTCAAAATATACCTTCAGAGATTTTAAATTATTATTTTTAGAGGTATAATTTCCTTAGTCAAAGAAGAAAACAGAAATCCAAGATAATTTTCAGTGAATTTACATTTTGTTATCTATGTGGAAAAACTAATTTTTATGTCAAATATATATTCAGAAATATTTAGTATTTTCTCATAAATAACAGCCCCACAAAACAATCATCTTAATTAAAAATCCTTTAACTTTTATCTATTCTTTTATAATACTAGTGTTAGTTAAGACTTCAGCAAAGCCACATTAATTTTTGATAAAATTTACTTTTCATCAGTATTTTTTCTGTTGACTTTTTAAAAATAGATTTTAGTTTTTTAGAGCAGTTTTAGGTCCACAGCAAAATTAAGTGAAATGTGAAAAATTCCCATATTTGCCCTGCTTCTCACATGTTGAGACTCCTCTGCTGTCAACATCCACATTAATTTTAAAATCAGCTTCATTGGATTATAATGTACATATAAGAAAATTTACCAATTTTAAGTGTAAATTTGATGAGTTTTGACAAATGTATACAATCATCTGGCCACCACTATAATTGTGATATGAACATTGCCATCACCCTCAGAGTTCCCTTATGCCCCTTGGCAGTCAATTCCCTTATTTCACCTCTGGCCACTTAAAATCACTTATCTACTTTATGAATCTAAAGCTTTACATTTTCTTGGATTTCATAAAAGTGTCATCATAGAGAATATACCCTAGTGTGGCTGGTTTCCTCTACTTACGAATTCTTTTAAGAGTCATTCTTGTTGCATGTAGTCTGCTCCATTTGATTCTTAAGTAGTTTTTCACTGTATGGGTATACCATAATTTATCTAGTCGCTAGTTGATGGAAATTTGTTTTGTTTTTTAGTTTTAATATTATGATAATGTTAATAGCATTAATAATAAAGCTATGAGTTTTGAATGCACATCTTTGTGTAGTTACATGTTTTCAATTCCTTGGGGTAAATACGTAGCACTTAGACTGCTGGATTTGTATGGTAAGCTTAAATTTATAAGAAACTGCCGATCTGATCTGTTTGCCAAAGTGGCTATACAATGTTGCATTCTTACAAATAACACATGCAAATTCCACATCCTTATCCATACTTGGTGCTATCAGTATTTTTAGTGATAGCCAAAAAATAGTGTGTAGAGGAAGACCATTGTGTTGATATTTTGCTTTTCCCTAATGACTAATGGTGCTAAGCCTCTTTTCTTGTGCTTATTTGCTATTTGCATTTATTCTTTGGTAAAATGTCTATGCATATATTGTGAACATTGTTTAAATAGAGTTGTCTTAATATTATTGAGTTGCAGAAATTCTTTATATATTCAGGATGCAAGTTCTTTTTCAGATATATGTTGTGAACATACTTTCTCCCAGTGTTTAGTTTAGTTTAGCCTTTTAATTTTGAATAAGTCTAAGGATATTAACTGATGCTTTATGTTCTACTAGGTCTTTCTGTGATGGAGAGTGGAAGCATGACTTATGATCCTTTAGCTCCAGATTATTTTTCTGCCTAATCTTTATAAAGTGGTTCTATCTCCTTCCTAGAATAGTCTACTCTCACACATGAAATCAGTAGTTCCCCAAAGATTGAAGAGATCCCTCTGCAGATATACAAATGTCTCTCTTATCCTCTGTGGAGAATTCTCTCCAGGACTCAGGTCAGCAAAGTCTAACTGCCTTGGTTTTTCAGAACTTGGTTCTCTGTATCCTCAACTCAATAAGAATTTTGTCTTATACTTGAGTCTTCTAAACCTCTCTGCCCTGAAGTCAGGATACTGCTTCCAAGAAACAAGCTGATGCAATTGTAGGGCTCGTTTTGTTAATTTCCCTTCTCTGAGGGACCCCAGTCCTGCACCACCTTTTGTTCAATGTCTTCACACCATTGTTCTATGTACTTTCTAGTTGTTTAAGGCAGAAGGGTCGATCTGGTCCCTGTTATTACGCATTGGCCAGAAATCTTAGTCTTTACCTTCCATAATATTGGAAGTATTGTAAAAAATCCATATTGAGTAGATTGACAAACATTTCCATTTGAGCAAATTTTAATGTTAGGAATATCCATATTCAAATAGATTCTAATGAATTCTTTGCAAGTGTTAAAATCATAAAGTCAGGTTGTTTCCTTAAATAATTTCTATGTTTAGACTTTTAATTTTCTGTTTGTATCTTGAGTGACTCCTCCTTTCGTGATTCATATTGTTAACTTTTTTGACATCTCCACTTGGTTGTCCCATAAGCACATCAGCTACCTCTCAATGCCAGATTATCCTCAATAGACAAGTGTTTCCTTAGAGAATCAGTATTTGGCAGAGGATGAGGTAGGATTCAATAGTCACTCTAGAGGATTTAGTTTGAGTAATACTGAATTAAATTACTTTTAAGCATCCTAGTTGCCTAGCTCAGTTATAGGCAATTTAATCAATCCACCTTCATTAATTTTCCATGTGTTCTGCCATAGAAATCTTTCTAAAAATTACCTTGGATCATATAATCCCTCTCCTTACAGACCTTCCAGTGTTTTCCATTGCCTGGAGGACAAAGCTGAAATTTAAACATGGTATCCAACATTCTTCACAAATGTGACTCAGGTTTATAATTCCAGCTTCATCTCTCTCTACCTCTCCCTCCTCAAGAATAGTATAATCTGGTGGTTAAATTTGTGGGCTCCAGAGTTCAGATGTTTTAATTCCTTAGCTATACATTCCTGCAAAATTTACCAAAATGCCCTAATCCTAAATTTAGAGTACTCACGTAAGTGAATTTAGATAGTATCAGTAGTGCCTATTTCACATGTTTGTGAGAATTAAATGAGAGTATACCTTTTCAAAACATATAACATGGTATCTGGCACTTGGGAAGTGCTAAGTATATGTTATTCTTATTATTCCTTCTCAATTAGAATAATTGTATTAGTAACTAATTATTTATAACCATTTTTACCAACCTCACTAGACTATGTGTTCATTCAACAGATTTGGAAAATTTACAATTAAGTCCATTGACAAATATTAAATTGTGTCTATACATATATATGCCTAAAAGCCTCCTTTTCCTTGCATTTAAAGATCTCTTATTTTCCCTGAAATATTTATTTAGTTGAAAAATAGAATTTGAAGGCCTATATTCTTTCTACATTTTAAAAAATTTTCTTAATTTTCCATTTATTTATTCAAGGAGACAGTGTTCTTGTGCTTATGGCATTCACAGTGTAGATGTTAAATAAGTTATCACAAAAATGCATTTACAAACTTAGACAAGAATTCCAAAGAGAGGTAAAAAAGTTTCTATAGCAGCAAAGAACAAATGAATCTGATTTAAGGGTTTAGGCAAGGCTTCTTTAGGTGGTGAATCATAGATGACATGTAAAGAAGGAGTAGAAGTCCATTTGTTTGGGGGTGGGAAAGTAGGAAATGCATTGTGGACAAAGATTCTAAGGTGTAAGGGAGCATAATCTTCCAAAATGGCAATAGAAATTATTCATTAAAAGAGTAGTCACTAGAGTTATACTGCTACTTTCAAGTCCTTGAAGGGGAGAGGAGCTGGGGTATATAGATGGCATGTCCAGATTTATAAATTTTAAAAATCATTTTAGTGTCAAGCATTGAGGAGACTACATTGAAGAGCACCTAGAGTTAATGGGAGAAAAAGGAGGCTATTTCAGTCATCCAGGTTTCAGGTGATGAAGGCTTGGATGGATGTTATCAGTGGATGGAGAAACTTAGAGCAGGACCCGTTGATGGAATGAATGTGAAGTGAGAAAGAGTAAATAATGACTCCTAGGTTTCAAGCACCTAGATTCATGAACTGGTGTGAAAATTATAAGCATGTAGGCAACTCGTTCATGCTTTACACTTTTGAATTCAAAAGAAATATCTTGAATGATTTGGAATTTATTTATTTCCATTTTTATTAATTTTCTTTTATTTATTTTTAACATCTTTATTGGAGTATAATTGCTTTACAATGGTGTGTTCGTTTCTGTTTTATAACAAAGTGAATCAGTTATACATATACATATGTTCCCATATCTCTTCCTTCTTGTGTCTCCCTCCCTCCCACCCTCCCTATCCCACCCCTCCAGGCGGTCACAAAGCACCGAGCTGATGTCCCTGTGCTATGCAGCTGCTTCCCACTAGCTATCTATTTTACGTTTGGTAGTGTATATATGTCCATGCCGCTCTCTCAGTTTGTCACAGCTTACCCTTCCCCCTCCCCATATCCTCAAGTCCATTCTCTAGTAGGTCTGTGTCTTTATTCCCGTCTTACCCCTAGGTTCTTCATGACACGTTTTTTCCTTAGATTCCATATATATGTGTTAGCATATGGTATTTGTTTTTCTGACTTACTTCACTCTGTATGACAGACACTAGGTCCATCCATCTCACTACAAATATCTCAATTTCGTTTCTTCTTATGGCTGAGAAATATTCCATTTTATATATGTGCCACATCTTTTTTTTTTTTGTAAAAAAAATATTTATATAACATATATCTCATGAAGGACTTTTATCTGTAATACATGAAGAACTCTTTCAGCACATTAAGACAAACAGCACGATATAAAAATGGGCAAAATATTTTAAGTGATGCTTTACAAAAGAAGATTTTATTTTATTTTTTTTACATCTTTATTGGAGTATAATTGCTTTACAATGGTTAGTTTCTGCTTTACAACAAAGTGAATCAGTTATACATACATATATGTTCCCATATCTCTTCCCTCTTGCGTCTCCCTCCCTCCTACCCTCCCTATCCCACCCCTCCAGGCGGTCACAAAGCACCAAGCTGATCTCCCTGTGCTATTCGGCTGCTTCCCACTAGCTATCTACCTTACATTTGGTAGTGTATATATGTCCATGCCTCTCTCTCGGTTTGTCACAGCTTACCCTTCCCCCTCCCCATATCCTCAAGTCCATTCTCTAGTAGGTCTGTGTCTTTATTCCTGTCTTACCCCTAGGTTCTTCATGACATTTTTTTTTTCTTAAATTCCATATATACGTGTCAGCATACGGTATTTGTCTTTCTCTTTCTGACTTACTTCACTCTGTATGACAGACTCTAGGTCCATCCACCTCATTACAAATAGCTCAATTTCATTTCTTTTTATGGCTGAGTAATATTCCATTGGATATATGTGCCACATCTTCTTTATCCATTCATTTGATGATGGACACTTAGCTTGTTTCCATCTCCGGGCTATTGTAAATAGAGCTGCAATGAACATTTTGGTACATGACTCTTTTTGAATTATGGTTTTCTCAGGGTATATGCCCAGTAGTGGGATTGCTGGGACGTATTGTAGTTCTATTTTTATATTTTAAGGAACCTCCATACTGTTCTCCATAGTGGCTGTATCAATTTACATTCCCACCAGCAATGCAAGAGTGTTCCCTTTTCTCCACAGCCTCTCAGCATTTATTGTTTCTAGATTTTTTGATGATGGCCATTTGGACTGGTGTGAAATGATATCTCATTGTAGTTTTGATTTGCATTTCTCTAATGATTAATGATGTTGAGCATTCTTTCATGTGTTTGGTGGCAGTCTGTATATCTTCTTTGGAGAAATGTCTATTTAGGTCTTCTCCCCATTTTTGGATTGGGTTGTTTGGTTTTTTGTTATTGAGCTTCATGAGCTGCTTATAAATTTTGGAGATTAATCCTTTGTCAGTTGCTTCATTTGCATATATTTTCTCCCATTCTGAGGGTTGTCTTTTGGACTTGTTTATGGTTTCCTTTGCTGTGCAAAAGCTTTTAAGTTTCATTAGGCCCCATTTGTTTATTTTTGTTTTTATTTCCATTTCTCTAGGAGGTGGGTCAAAAAGGATCTTGCTGTGATTTATGTCATAGAGTGTTCTGCCTATGTTTTCTTCTAAGAGTTTGATAGTGTCTGGCCTTATATTTAGGCCTTTAATCCATTTTGAGTTTATTTTTGTTAATGGTGTTACGGAGTGTTCTAATTTTATACTTTTACATGTACCTGTCCAGTTTTCCCAGCACCACTTATTGAAGAGGCTGTCTTTTCTCCACTGTATATTCTTGCCTCCTTTAGATGATTTGGAATTTAAATGGTGTTTTCTGAAAAAGTAGAAGATATAATGTTGCCTTGAGATAATCTTTGAAGATTGATAAAACATACAGTCCACTATTTGAAAGCAATATTTAAATCTTTATATTGCACATTTAGAAATTGCTTAATAAGTGGGTGTTAAATAAGTATATTAAAGTTAGATACATGATCACATTAACTGCAGGGAGAGCAATGAGTATTTGTTTATCATGTAGTTGATATTGTGGTAATTCATGTCTACATGAAGTTAAATGGAGACTTTACTGATCAGATTATTCTAATAATTAGCTTCATATTTTTTCAAGTGGTTCTTTTATTCTTTTGAAATTGCCTCACTTCTCTATTTTACTTTGTACATGGAGATATAACCACCGTAAAGGTTAAGCTAAGAAACTTTGACTATCCGAAGAATTCTAATTTCACTTTTACATTTTATTTTTTTATGGAAAATATTTATAAAAACAATTTTACTATTTTGTTTTTATACATCATTCAACTGTCAATAAAAAATTTAAGTGTTTTCTCCAAAAAGAAAAAAATCCTGATACACTTCCACCAGAAATTCCGAGCCAGTTATAAATTTATTAATATTATAGTTAACCTGACACAAATATTTCTAATTCACGTATATCTTTTTAAGTACATCTACATAAATCCATCTTGAACTTAGTATAATCCTATGGCTAAACTGAGTGTCGTAACTAGGATATAAAATTGCTAGGCTTAAAAAACATTGTTCAATTACAAATGTTATTCTCAATCAAGAATAGATTTTCATTGAATTATTAATAAATTTTAATATATTATTTTAAATTTACCTAAGAAAATGTCACTTTCTCACATTGCCTCTTCAGAGCATTGAGAATTCATAGCTTATAATTACATTCATATAATAGTCAATTAAATACACATTTAAACAATTCACTTTAATAATCTCCTGTACAGGAATTATAGAAGTATATGAAGTATTTATTTTTCTTTATAAGATTTAAATAATCTAAAAATAAATTTATTATATCACATCATGGTAATTTTTGAAAATATGTTTTCTAGACAAAGTTACAATCCATTGAATTAAAAAAAAAATCCTCCCTGATTTTTTTTCCTCTCTAAAATGATATTGAATATATAGCCTAAGTGATGATTTGAGTACTGGAATTACTTTTTCCCAAAAATTAATGCATGTGGGTGAAATCGTTCACCTATGAATGTTGAAAATTTTTTCAGGAATACTACCATTAATATGTTCTTTAAAGATGCCATTGGTGTAATTTATCATGTGAAAGCTCTGAAAACTGTCGAAATTGAGAAGATAGAACACTCTTCAGACCTATTTCACAACATTTTCCTCTTTGCTATACTTCTCAAAGAAAAACCAAAATTTAAGCAGCATCGCACAATATTTTGCCCTCATTGCTGTGTGAATGGGACCAAAATACCCCAATCAAAATAACCACCCTTATATTCTTTGACTCCATACCTCATGTGCTCAGAACCACAACTATGGGGAAAAGTTTTACAAACATACTTTAAGTCACCAAACCCTTTCCATAGTTCCTGCCAAACTTCTACACAGTAGGAACTGTGAAAACAAGTGCCAAAACCTCACGTTCCTCATATAGCTTCTAACAGCTGCAAACCCTTAAGCTTCAAGTGCAGCTGCCTCGAGTAGAACGACTGAAAGGACCCACAAAGGCAGAGGCACAGATTACATATGTTCAATAACTTTAAAGCAATAATAAGAATATGTGGTTATATTAAGGCCATTAGGCAAGAGGCTAATTGTACAAGCAGTCTCTAATTGACCTTGCAGGGAGAGTCTGATCGCCCTTATTGTGCCTTCATTAGTCCCCATATCATCTACTTTTGTTAGGATTATATAGTTTTTCAACACACAAACCCACACCAAATAAAGTGCAATTACATTGGTTCAGTTAGTACCCCATCTCTGATTTGTAATTTTCCAAGGAGCACCATTTGAACAGTTAATTCTTGAAAAGTCTAAAGCAACTCCTGGCACCAAATTATTACCAGGGACCCAATATATAGGATATATATATATATATATATATATACCCCAACATGGAGAATGGAAACTACCACAAACATCTGAGTTATACCATATAAAAACAAAGAGCAAATTCAAGTAAAACCCCACATCTGATGAAAATAACTTAAAACATGTTTTTCTTCCAAACTTTAAAAACTAGATTTGCCTTGCAGTTCTCTTGTTCCCAAGAAAGATCAAAATAAACTCAGTTAATACCTTAAATCTTCTTTCCCTTTGCTTTTTAAGGCTGTAGAAAACTGAACATTTGTGAATTGCTCTTCTATTCTTTTCAGCTTCTAACTGACTTTATTCAGTTGAATGGACACACACAGAAGCTGGCATTTAAAGATTTTTCCTTGTGGACCTGGGCAAGCTGAGTCCCCATCTCTGCCATTTTAGTGCCATTATATTAATTTATGCCCAATCTCTGTGTTTAAACATCCAATTTTTTCAAACATTCATCCTTAGAGGCAAAAGAATAATCCTGGAGTTAGAAAAAAGTGAAGTCTAAGAATAATTTAAATGTGAATTCAGGCTAATGTGTGTTTAAGCTCTTAGGCATCATGAGTTTCAATTTATAAAATACAAAAGACATCAACATTGTAATGATCAACTCTTACTGCCTATTCTAATGTAAGGCACAGGTACAGTGTTAAAATTTGGGAGGGGGGCATAATTCTAAACAGTTATTTAATTTAGGGTTTAACTTCCTCCTCCGCCTAAACTTTAGTTATAGTTTAAATGAACAGATTTGTGCTACTATAGTTTTCTTAATGGATGTCTTTTACAGAGTCATATTTTGTAAGCATTTACTTTTCATTTATATTATATTTATTTAATCAACCTCTCTTGGGATAAGTAGAACATTTTCCACTGTTGTGTATATATATATATATGTGTATATAAGCATATATATACCTATATACATACACACATATATATGTGTATTATATACACATAAATATATATAAGATTTTGATGAATATCTTCATAAATAAAGTTTTGATAAGATTCAATATTCCTGGAACAGTGAGATTTATCTTCAACTTCTGCTTGAAATGTACCCCTCCCAGACATCTCACTGCTTCCTGAAATTCATTGCTCAAGAACTTGCTACTGTTTTTGGTTTTTGTTTGTTTTTAAATTTCTTTCTTTCTTTGAGACTGTTTTGGATGCTACATGTAGATCAGGAGGAACATGTGCCAACGCTCCTTTCCCACACTAAATGTAGTGAGAAGTATGACATCAAACCCCAGCTGCACGAGGCATTTATGGATCTAGGGAGATTCTTTATCAAGGAGTTTCCAATGATCAAGAATGCAAGCTTGCTGCATTCAGATCTGCACACAATGATCCCTCCCTCTAAAGCCTTTTTATATTAAATTGAGTTTGAATCCATTCCTCGGTGAACTTTCATCTTGAGCTAATTATGACTCAATGCTGCTTGGCCTTAGTAGGCTTCTGTGGCTTAGGATATGGTTTTGAAACACTGCCAGATGAATGCAGCAAAGTGTGGCACACATGGAGTATTGGCCCATTGGCACCTGGGGAAACAAGATGAGAGCTACCTGTCTTCTCTCAGTGTGGCTTCTTTGTTTTCTCTTTAAAATACCTGTTTTAAGGGATGAAATATATAGATGCAGGCAAAGGTCTGTGTATTTTTTGTGTTTGTGCACACATGTATCAACAAAAATGTGCTAGACAATAAAATAAAACATAGTTTCAGTATTTTTCTTGACAGCTATTTCGGAATTAAATCATATATGGCATAAAAATAATTCATTGAATTGGATAACAATAAAATAACTGAAACGTATCCATGCTAATTATGTGCCAGTCACCTTAATTTCTTAACCCACATAATAATCAAGGAAGTGGCACAACTTATCCCCTTTTGAAAGTGAGTGAACTGAGGCTTAAGAAGTGTCAGTTACTTGTCCTGTCACCTCGTGAGCCAGGATTCAAACCCAGGCCATCTACATAACACATCTTGTTCTAAACTACAAACACCAACCCATTTCTATTACAAAGATAACTTTAGGTCTAGAAAAGGTGTTGGCATAATAGAGATAACAACTGTGCTGTTCTTAGAAAAATTGTATCTAGGCTAGGCTTCCTGAAGAAAATTGAGGTGGTAAATAGATTTTTCATAATTTAACTTGGACTGATTATTTTAAACAACTGTAAGACACTACTCAGTAAGTGTGTGTTTGTGTACATATATAATGGTAACATTTATCATCCTTTAATAGGCCTGCTAGGGGATGTTTCTCCCTAGTGCGTTCTCCTAATGGAGCCCGTTTGTGTGCTGTGTAGATGGCAAGGCCTCCCTGGTGGCTGGTCTCTCCTCCTTAGATGCATTTCTCCCACAGGCTCATAGAACACTGTCCTACTGTATGGAGGTAAAATGGAGGTTGTGAAATGCAGTTCATGTTTTCATTCTGGCTTTGACTGAACATCTGCTCACCCAAGACCAGCTTTTTTTAGTTCCATCTACTCATTACTATGGTTACCATGGTATATACTCTATTTTAGGCCTGTATCTGTTGGCGTGTGGCCATTCTCTCTGGGAGGAAAAAAGAAAAAGTTTTCCAGAGCTAAACTGGCCTTCTATTCAGTAAATATGGTAATTTTTGCCTATGTTGAGTTTCCTCCCCTCCTCTTTCCTTTTTTGTTTGGTGTTCTTCTGTTTGAAAAAGGATCTTTCTATCCAACTTTTTTGTGTGGATTTAACTACACATTTTCTACTTAATTACTCCCTCTGTTTTGAAAAGTTTCCCCTTAATTGCACTCATATAGGGTTTGTTTCTATAGTCATTGTGATAGTTAAATGTGACGGTTGCCTGCTTATATTCTTCTAAATATGGTATCTAGGAAGAAAAAGTTCTGATATTTCTTGAAGAAGATCACACTGTTAGTCTGTTAGTAAATTTTAGCCACACTGTAGACCTGTGTTGTTCAGTAGGATGGTAGCCAGTAGCCTTGTTTGGCAACTGAGTTCTTCAGTTGTGCTAGTCTAAGTTCAGTTTTGCAGATTTTGAAGACCTAATAGGGAAGAAAGAATGTAAAATATCCCAATAATTTTATGTTGATTACATATTGCTGGCATGAAATAATATTTTTGTTACAGTAGGTAATAAAATGTATTATTAAATTAATTTCACTTAATTTTTTAACTTTTTTAATGTGATTACTAGGAAATTTAAAATTAAATAATGGCTCACATTGTACTTTAATTAGACTTTGCTGCTTAAACCACTTCTGAGAGTTGAGATATCAGTAAACACACAAACAAATAACAGTAATTAGTATATTCATTATTTGGGGTCATGTTTGAATTCTTACTGCGGGCTATAATAATTTCTTTCTTAAATGCATGTTTCCATAGTTCATAAATGTCTGTCATTTAAAGGTAATATGTTTGAATATCCTAAGAAAATGTGAATCACATAATCTTTACCTTCCAGCAGTGAATAAACAATCTGTGTGTGTGTGTGTGTGTGTGTGTGTGTGTGTGTGTACGATAGGTAGATTAATTGATAGATAATATTATATATAGATATATAGATATACAGTTTCTCAATTGATCTAATAAATTATTATCTTCCACAATTATAACTTCTATATGCCAATGTAAAAATACCTCTTAGCAGGGAGTAAACCTTCATAGTCAAAATATACATGCAAAAGATCTGAGGAATAAAGACATAAAACTCATGTATTTTATTATGAAGGGGGAGTAGCCCATCATATCAAAAACAATTAAAATTATGTTAAAATGTAGCTATATACATTTTATAAGCCTATTATCTTAGGTTCTACATGCAACCAATATTAATAATAAGTTTATAATGGGAAGAAAAGAATTACTTGGGAATCATAGGGATTTAGAGAATTTTTCTTCCCCATCTCATAGAATAGACCCAAATTATTTCAAGTCCTGTAATTGAAGTTTATATGGGTGAATCTGAGTCAGTAAGGACATTTGAAAGTACTTATAATAGGAATTATATACCCAATATTAGAAATTGGTAATACCTTTTAGAAACATTTTCACCCCAAAAAGGCAAAATAAAATAAATTTAATGTTTTATAAACCATTTATTTTGTTTATCTTATTTACTTTATTTTTAATTTTATTATAAATTATAAATAAACTTTAGTTTTCTGGAAATATTTTTCACCCATAAAGCATGATCTCAGGTAAAAATTAGGTTAAATTTTTTCTAGAATTAATTGTAAAATACTTCTGACATTACTTTGAAATCTATTTCACATATAATATATTAATAAATTTATAAAAATAAAATTTATAGAATAGTAAATGGCAAACAAATTTGCATTTCCAAAATATTTACTCCTAGAAAAGACCAATCCATACATTTGGAGTCATGTAGACAGAAATTAATAGTAGGTTTAGTCTTTGATTACTTGCTACCTTTTAGTTAATTAACTTTTAATAGTAAACTTTGTTCTTGGTAATTAATCAATTGGAAGAAAAGTCAGGCATGGATATTCACTTTTTTTTTTTTCCACTATACTTGGTGGACTTTAGGTATATACCAAAATCTGTTAAATACTCTAGATAACACAGTCCAGAATCTGAAAATTACTTCATTCCAGTACATAGTTTAAATTTCTGGCAGTGGAACACAATGTAATATGGGAAATTTGAAAATTGTTTCCCTTTAAGTTTTAAAAATAGCTTCCTTGATGCCCCAAGCCTTAGAATTCATTTAACTTCTAACAGATACTTAATCTCTGTATTCACATATAGCATATGTCTTGGATAAAAGTCACAAACTGAAAACAAAAGAGAAAAATATCACTACTCATCGGCATTATGCCTTTGAACATTTCCTTTCTCTAAAATATTTCAAATTAGCACATGTACCAAACTATATCTTCTGACTTTCTAGCCTTGGAGCAATATTTTTTTCACCTGAATTTTTTTTTTTTTTTTGGAGGGTGGGTTTTTCATGGCAAGTCGGAAGGGTTTGAAATTTTGAAATAGTAATGAGAATGTTTTGGTTGCTTTCTATGAATAAGAGGCAGCTAGTTTCCTAGTTACTTCTTTTTCCTTTTTTTGCTTGTTTTAATTTCTTCTGCGAGTTCTGAGAATTTTGATAAAGAGGCAAATGAGGAGTTTAAGAGTATATAAGAGTATAAATGAGGAGTGTAGAGTCATTGTGGGAAATCTGAAACATCATCATTTTCAAGTTACAGGGTTATTGAAGTTGCTTATAGCCAATAGAGAGTCATTTTCTTGTGTTGCATTTCTACAGTCTGGTGGAAGCTAAACACCAAAGTAGGGACAAATCAAGGGAGGCTGTAAATGTGTTTGTGATGAGGACGTTGATTGTAGCTCCAACTGAGAACTTTGGAAGATTGTGATGTTCCCAGGTATTTCTAAATTGACACTCACATGCAGTATGTAGGCACTATTGCCATTTCCTATTTTACATAAGAAACTTTCCATCAAAGCTGGATTTTTGTCTCAAAAATCGTGTTAATGGAACTAAATGAAGAGGTAATTAATGGACACCCTAAGGAAGCCTGAAGCAGTCTTCAAGGCAGCAGTCCTAGACTGAATCATGACTTTTAAAAAAATGAGATTGCATTATTTCTCTTTCTTATCTTAAATAATACAGTGATTCGTAACCCTATGATGTTAAATTGTTGTATTGACAACATGCCTGCTGTGAGTAGAGACATTTGAAAATAATCTCTTTGGGTGTAGCAAACTTTATAAAGTTATTCAATTTTTAAATATGCTCAAGAACTATGAATATTTACTCTGAAGTAAAAGCTAATATGTAGTAATCACCTTAAATGTTTTTTCTTCTACAAGTTTTTTCTGTGAAGCACACATCTATCTAGCTACCTGTTTATCTATCTATCCATCTATCTATATCTCAAAGCATATCAGCACCTATTTCATTAGTAGAGCATATGAAAATAGACAAATACTTCAATTTATCAATGCATTAGATTTATTGTGTATACAGCCATATGTTAAGTTTATATTCCTTTAACTATACTGAATTGCCACTGAAAATCCAAAAGATTAGTTTCTTCATATTAAGACAATTCCAACTGATCTTGCTTAATTTTAGCCATTACTTTGAAAGCTGACTCCCACTTTGGCCCAGGATCTAATATAGCGAATTTAGGAATTAATAGACCTTTACTTATTTAGACATTTACATTTCAACAGACTACTGTCCAGGACAGCCTAGACTAGAATTAAGTATTGATACATCCCTTCATTGGCAGTGCATCTGAGTACTGTGAAAAAAAATAAAAGAAGGTAATTACATTTCCGTGAATAAGAATTTGTAATTATTTACAATCATGTCAATCGCATTTTAGTGTGCAGCGGATATAGTATCTTTTTTTGGAAATGAGTCACTAGGATTTAGAATGTTGGGTTTATTTGTAATATCCTGATGGAAACATCTGGTATGAGCCACTTGTAAAACTCATAATGCCACACCAGTACTCACATTAGCATGTTGCATGATTCAATGAGCTATGTAATTTTTTTTTTTGCGGTACGCGGCCTCTCACTGTTGTGGCCTCTCCCGTTGCGGAGCGCAGGCTCCGGACGCGCAGGCCGAGCGGCCATGGCTCACGGGCCCAGCCTCTCCGCGGCATGTGGGATCTTCCCGGACCGGGGCACGAACCCGTGTCCCCTGCATCGGCAGGCGGACTCTCAACCACTGCGCCACCAGGGAAGCCCTTTCTTTATATATATATATATTTTTTTAATTTTTATTTTTATTATTATGGGTTTTTTGTTTGTTTGTTTTTTTACATAAGTCTTTGGATCCTTTGTTGGAACTGTCTCTGAAAGAGTATTGGTAAAGGAGTAATGAGTAATGGTAAAAACACGTTACTGAGTGAAAAAGAAAGACAACTGAATCCTGCTTATGATAATTTTGTGAATGAGCTGTAAAGATATTAGTAGGAGTCAGAGATTTTATTTACATTTTTGGTTCTATACTTCATTCAGGCAAATTGTATTCTTCCCAATGTGCCAGAACATTTTGTTAATAACAGGAAAACACCTCATTGCCATTGGGGTTGAATAGGCTCTTTTCCACATTCCTATTTTATTTCAGCAGATTGGACTCCCCTTCCTTCCATTTCTCCTTTTTCTGCCACTAAAGGAGCATGCATGCACACACACAGACTTCATTCCCTCTTATTTCTTGCCAGCTGTAAGACTGAAATGCCAAACTCTAAAATGTGTTTTTTTTTTTCAAACAGCAGCAGCAACATCTGGATCTATGCAACTTTAATCTTGGCTGGTTTCCTTCTTTTCCTTTTTGGCCTTCCAGGCACCTGTGGACGTCCTGTACATACACAATGACATCAAACCATAGTTGGAAATCAGATTCTCTTGGTATAATGAACAATGATTAGTTAGAAGCATATAAAACCACAAACTGCTAGTAATAAAGAACAAGTTCAATGCGTTACAGACAGGGGGCAATGAAAACTCCAGTTAAAAATTAAGTGAATTTAAAACAGTTAATGAAAACGAGAGTCACCTGAATCTTCTATTTTCAAACTTTATTTTAAAAGTGTTGGTTGGGATTAAAAGCAGAAAAGCACCTTTTGTTTAAGGGGGAAGGCTCTTGTCATAAAATATCAAAGCTCGATTTTGAGCTACAAGAACTTGGGAAGGAAGCCAAAAAATTCTTCCAAATACCCCTGGCAAATTTCTTAATCATCTTGATAATTCTATTTTTTGATACCTCAGAGTTCCTAATGTCTTGTCTTTTTGAACTCCAAGCTGAATGACTGCAAAGTGGGATTTGGAGATTATTCAGAAAAGCAATCAATAGTTCCAAACAGAAAACCATGTCTGTCACAGGTATTGACTGCTTGAAACTCCACTCTACATATTCATGGTATTCAAATGTGACATCTGAGATATAGAATTTGAGGTACAAAACCTAACAGTATGTAATGCTGGTCTCTCTTTCCGTGGCACGGACTCATCAGTTTATATTTTGAATGCTTCGGCTAACTACCTTCAGGTATGGATATCAAAGAGATAGATATAGGACAAAGTCCATTCCTATACTTATTGATTCTCTTTGATTTAGTAAAATCCAAACCATTCTTATTTCAGAGTATAAAAGAAAGACCATTATGGTTGTTAGCATTAGCTCATGGAAGAGTTGGATGAAAAACTGTGCTTGTAAAATTCTAAAATACCTAATCATTTAAGTGTGCAATTGAATTACCCATACCATGTGCCATGTCCCATAGGGGGAAAAAAGTTATGGAAAATTAGTAGTGCAATCGATGGCAGATGACTGTTTTGGGTGGTAAAGGAAAAATAAATTAGGTAATATCCTTTCAATGGTAAAACAGATGAAAGGGGACATGCTTTTCTCACTTTATGTCCTCACAAACCCTGTCACTGTCTTCAAAATGTCTACTTATGATACTTACCTGAACAGATGATATTCATTGGAAACACTGAAAAATCATAGATCTTATTATTTAATGTTTTGTTATATATTGTCTTCATTAGTTTTTTAAAAATTGTTTCAAAATTTTCATATTAGTTTCCCTCATTGTTCAGTAGGTACATTTAAAAAGTCATTGATCTCATCCATTTTCTTTATTTTTGATATAGAGATTATTGTCATCCTTATTTTGTGAGTTATACTATAAAATAGTTAAGAAATGACCTAAATCATATTAATATCATAAAAGATTTTTTTAGACTCATTTTGAATTCCCAATTAACTGTATTTTTAATAGGTCAACAACAAAGTTGAACAATGGAACATATATCTAGGGTGTAAAATATTTATTTCTGCTTAATATGAGCCACTGATGCCATAAAATAAATTGAATATAACTGATCTCATGTTTCTTTTACTTGACTTACTTCTTATGGGAATCTCTTTTTTTCTATATCATGCCTTTATACTTGGCCATTAGGTAAGAATGTGGGGCATTTCATTCTTAATCATTGTGATTGGCTCCAAATCTCTATAACTGAATAAATCATATTTGGGGCACATCAATTAAACCATCAAGTACAAGCCCTAAATTTGCCAGAAAAATAATACCATAAAATTATTGTAGGGTAGGACAGTAATTCATTAAAGGGCCACAAAGGACCCATGTGAAGGCGTACAGAGACAAGTGCAAATATGTGAAATAAAATAACATAACTTTTGGAATTATACACCGTATTCTCTCATTTTTTACTAAAACATTTTATATATCATTGACCTTAATGATTGTTGTTTAGAGAAATATAGGATAACAGTATGTTTTATAGAGGTTTGGTAAACAAAACCATGGTCCCAATCTTATTTCAGATTTTCATTGTTGTCCACTTGGACTATTTTAATAGTCGCCTGATCTGATGTCAGTTTCTCTTCTAGGTTTCTGGGAGAGTGTTCTTCCTAAAATTCTGCTACATTTATGTTTCTCCTCTAATTAAAATACTCCTCAACTCTTTTGTCATGACAACCTCTCAAACTCCATATTTTGCCTACTTGTTTCATTAAAATGTCTTTTGACACACAACGCTAGATGTAATTCCTTGAATAAGTGTTTTACTGCCTCCATGCCTATATACATACTGTTACCTCTGCCTGGAATGTCCTCGTTGAGTCTGACCCTACTTTGCTATATCCCCATGTGCCTGGAACAATCTGATAAAAAATCCCAGGTTAAAATTACTTCCTCCAGGAAATCTGTGAGCCTGAGTTGGAATTATTCATCCCATACTACCTCTGTATCTTTGGTTTAGTTACTTTTTTCTACTTCTCTCCCTAATGAATTTACATTTTTACCTCCTATGGGATTTTGAATTTCTTCAGGGCTGGAACCACATGCTATTTATACCTGTGTTTCCTGTGTCTAGTAGAGTGCCTACAAGCTTAGTAAATATCTACTGGATGAACAAAAAAAAAAAAAAGCAAATGGGTCAAAAATGAAGAAGAGTCAGTTCAATAAAGGGTATTTTTGCTCTCTATAAACTTGCTATAGATTGTTGAAATAAATCAGCTATAATCAATTGATTCAGTGTGGATAAAGATACATCTCATCTGAAAAGAAACCTTCAAAGATTTTATGTAAAACAAGTAATGTTTCATCTTTCATAAAGATAGAAACTTTTCATATATAAAAGCTCCTTATTGTGAAAAGTGCCATCCATTTCCTCTCTCTCTCCCTCCCTCTTTGCCCCCTTTGCTTTCTCCTTTCTCTCTCTGTCTTCCAAGAACTAAGCATTTATTATATGCCAGAAATGTCTCTAGGATATGGTGTTAAGGGGGTCATTAATGTTTATTTATGGTTGCCCAACTCTCTTGTGACGGTGCAAATGAGTTTTTGAAGTGTAAAGATGGGGACGCTAAAATATTTTTCCACATAGACTGCCATAAAAAATAGCTGGTTTCTATTATTTCCAGTCCTTACGCACTTGACTCTTTTCTGGTTCTCTGAGTAATGTTCCTAAAGATTATAATGGCCCTTTTATTTCTTTATAATTTACAAAAACACGTATTTTTACAAAGGGAATTATATGCAATCCAGTAAAAACAGGCTATTTAAAAATAAATGGAGCCACCCATAAATTAAAGATTTAATTCATAAAACTCAAACTATAATCTATCAACCATCATCCCATCAAATTCAAAAATGCTGTAAATTATCTTTGTGTTTTATTTATTTCGTGGCAAATGCATACAAATATTATGTTGTTGCCCTTAATGCAATTTTGAATTTTATCACAGGCTAAAAGACCTTGCAAAAAGGAAAACAGCCTTGAGGGCTATCCATGCATCAAAAAGACCATGTACCATAACTCCTTTTCTATACTGAAGTTTGCTGTATTTGCCTGCTTCTAGGCTTGAAATCTGTGATTAAATGCTACATTCTTACATTAGCTAGCAGGGTGAAAGTTACGAAGCTGGAACTAGTTCAAAACAATGCAGCTTTGAAAAAATAAACTCATATCTGTAAAATGATAGTTCTAATGTACAAATAGTAACTTCATAGATTTTTAAAAGGTCTCTTATATAGAATTATTCTAATCTTACAGGATTCAAGAATATTTTTACATACTCTCATGCTGTCTCTGTTAGGAATGACGCATGCTCTTTGATACTACCTTGACTGTATATGAACAATCCTAGTATAATTCTTGGCATACCTCGAGAGCTCAGTAGCTCCCCACTTCCTTTACCTGCCTGCTTTTCTTTCTCCCTCCTTCCCTTTCTCTCTCCTTTTCTTCTGCTACGCATCACGACCACTACATTTACGAGACGTCTTCCCTGATTGTTCCAGTTAAAACTGACCACTTGCTTCCTAACTGCCACTGAACATACCTAATGGCTTAGAATTAAGTTATGTTATGAATTTTACCTTGAAAGTTCTTTTCAAATTCTCTCATATATAAATGTTCACCTCCCTGGAAATAATGTAAATCTGTCGAAGGCGGAGATCAATTCATTGGCAGATTTTGCACATTTCAGACTATTGTACTTAAGTGGGCCTATCACAGCCTCCAAAATTATTTTAAACTCAAAGATATACATAAAAACATTTAATAGACACATGTCATTGAGAAATCCTATTTTTTTTCACAATTCAATTACTTTTTTACGAAGTAAAAACAAATTACTCCATATTTTTCTATCAACTGTAGAATGACTATGGACTTTACTTATATTATCCCAACCTGAAATAAGTCAAAAGCAAATAATTTAAGAAAACCTTTGCTTTTTTATGGTTTAAAAACACTTAAATTTAATTTATAATATTTTTTTCTCAAATTATAGAATTGGCCAATTTAGAATTTAGCCAGAAACCTTCATTTAACCATTACCACTATGAATGCCCTTGCATATCTCTCCTCTGAACTACTGAAAAGCTGTCTAAATGATCACCACGATTGCACAGACAGCTCTAATCACCTCTGCTCTGCTGAGTTGCCAGAATGGTCCTTTTAAAATATGCCAGATCATATCACTCCTTTTGCTCCAAACCTTCCAATTACTGGCAGATCTCCTATGGCCTGTTGAGTCCTTCAAAGTTCACAAGGTTCTTCGTGTTCAAGCTCCCTCGTACCTCTCTGATTTCATCTCCCACCATGTCCCTCTCTCAGGCCATTGTGGCCACACAGGCTTCCTTGCTGTTTCTAAAATATTATACTTCACCTGGATATTTTGAGTCTCTGATGCCTCAGGCTCTTCTCATAGATATCCTGTGGCAGACTTGCTCCCTTAATTCAGATAGTTATGCAAATGTGACCTCATTAGAGAAGTTTGTTCTGACCCTTCAGTCTAAAATAGCACCTCTCACCACCCTTTCTCTCTTTTTCCCCACTTTGGTAGTTTGTGGTTTTTTAATATAATTTAATTTATTTCTTCATTTATTTATTGTCTCTCTCTTTTCCCTAGAATACAAGTTTCATAGGACAAGGACTTTCCCTGTCCATTTGTCCATCTAGACTCCAAAGTCTAGAGCTGTGCCTGCCCCATAGTTGACATAAACTGAATATTTGTTTAAAAGATATATATAATATACATATACTATATGATATATGTATACACACACATATATTCCTTTGTTGTAGGTGTGTAGGCCTATTATAAAAATAAGGACAAATATAAATTATTGCATATAAATTGTTTATTACATTAGGTGTGGCACTCCTTTTCATACTCTTTATTATGCAGTGAATATCTTTTTGCTTTCTACTCAAATATAAGCTCTTTGAAGGAAGGGGTTGATTACGTCTACTTACTGTTAGTGTTACCTACAACACTCAGTACATGCCTTATACATTTTATCAGACAGTAAATATCTATTTAATGTTGAAAACATTATTTTTGAAATTATTTTTGTGGTTGATAATTATTTTTTAATTAATTTTATTAAACTATAGTTGATTTACAATGTGTTAATTTCTGCTGTACAGCAAAATGATTCAATTATACATATATATACATTCATTTACATATTCTTTTCCCTTATGGTTTATCACAGGATATTGAATATAGTTCCTTGTGCTATGCAGTAGGACCTTGTTATTTAGCCATTCTATATATAATAGTGTGCATCTGCTAATTCCAAATTCCCAATCCATCCCTCCTTTACCTTCCCTTCCCATCGGCAACCAGAAGTCTGTTCTCTATGTTGGTGAGTCTGTTTCTGTTTTGTAGGTAAGTTCATTTGTGTCATATTTTAGATTTGTGGTTTATAATTATAATGTACTCAGGGATATTGTGACTCTTCTTACCATTTTCACTGATATTGCAGTCTATTTAACTAGACATATTTTGATATGTACGGCTGTCTCCCCTTATCTGTGGTTTCCCTTTCCGCATTTTCAGCATCCATGGTCAACCACTGACAAAAATATTAAATGAAAAATTTCAGAAGTAAACAATTCATTAGTTTTAAATTACCTGCTGTTCTTAGTAGTGTGATGAAAACTTACACTCTCCTGCTCCATCCCTGTGTTCATCATATCCCATCCCTTGGGCATTTAGTAGGCACTTCCGTTATCATGGCTAAGATATGGCAGTGCTTGTGTTCAAGTAACCCTTTTTTTACTTAATAATGGCCCCAAAGCGCAAGGGTGGTGATGCTGGCAATTCACATATGCCAAAGGAAAGCTGTCAAGTGCTTCCTTTAAGTGAAAAGGAGAAATTTCTCAACTTAACAAGGAAAGAAAAAAAAAATCATATGCTGAGATTGCTAAGGTCTACAGTAAGAATGAATCTTCTATCTGTGAAATTGTGAAGGAGGAAAAAGAAATTTGTGCTAATTTTGCTGTCCCACCTCAAAATGCAAAAGTAATGGCCACAGTACATGATAAGTGCTTAGTTAAGATGAAAATGGAATTAAATTTGTACAAGATATTGTGAGAGAGCGAGAGAGAGCGAGAAAGAACACATTCAAATAACTTATTTCAATATATTGTTATAGTTCTATTTTATTATTAGTTATAGTTTTTAATCTCTTACTGTGCCTAATTTACAAATTAAAGCTTATCATATATATGTATAGGAGAAAGCATATTGTTTTTAAGTTTCACTACTATCCACATTTCAGGCATCCACTGGGGGTCTTGGAGTATATCCCCTGAAAATAAGGGGGAACTACTGTACTTTACTTTTCATAAGAATAGAGGATGATTTTAAGACTACACACCTTATAATAAATTTCAGTCTCTTTGAAAAAAGGAATTCAGGACTTATTTTGAAATTTTTTGTTAGAGGTTTAAAAATACATCTTTTGTTATCTAAAACCTTCATTTGGTAAAATACGAAGGCCAATGCATATATAATCATCATTTTGCCATTTATCTATCAGCCAAAAACAGCATTTGCTTTGTTTCAACCATATGTTCTTTTCTTTTTGCTCTACAACAATCTTGTTTTTGTTCATTCATTGGAGCTGGCAGATAGCTATAGGGTTTGAATTCTAAAGTCAATTCAGCATTAACTTTATATCCATGACCAATGTCAAATGTGAACTCTACCTAATAGAAATATTGAGTAATCTCATGTTAATCTTCTCAGTGTACCAGCTCTGACTAGCACTAATGAATAAAGTTTGATTGGAAACCCCAGTAGATTGCTATCGTCCTACAGAGTTTACTTTTCTAAGAAACCACCCTATGGATTTATCCCACCCACCTAAGTCAGGCTGCTGTGGCTCAACAACATTTGAAAAGCCTTCATACACCCTGTAATTAAAGAAATCCTTGACTCATGGTGCCAGGAATGCAAGTGGGTTCAACCATTGTACTGGTAAATACGAGTTCTTCAGATAAGTTATATTTATTTACACATTTTGACATTGTGTTGATTTACCAGTTTTCAAAAGAGTTAGGAAAGGTAATACATAATTAAAAACTTTAAAACAACTTATTTTAAACTACATTTTTAAGAACTAAAATGTACTACTCTCTGGAAGAGAATAACAGACTTATGCATGATTTTAAAGTCACATTTAAAAGAAAAATATTTGACATAAATATTTTTATTGTACAGATGTTGTGCTAGAACAAAGAAAAATGCATAGGATATTGGGCTTTTTGTCTGTTATAATACCAAAGAAATTAAATGTTGAATTAAAGAATAAAATTCCTAGCCTGTGTTGCATAAACCTTGAATGATGGTAATCAACCATGATGCATGACTAAGGCACACATCTGTCTATATGATTTATGACAGAATATAATCAGAAAATAAGCTTTCCACTTTATAAAGAACTATAGTTCATTGTAAGAAAGGATCATATTTAGCATAGAAGCACGGAAGTATTTTTCATTTATACTCCTTCTGCAGGGTTCTTTCCACATTTTTCCCCCAACTTTACTCTGTTTTACTCATTGCATGCTGCAGGTACCCCCTTGTGAATGTCCACTCAGGAAATGACATGATTTCTTCTCATTAGAGAAATGTTTTCTTTTTAAGAAGCGAATATACTTATGTTCTGCTTTAGCTGAAGGTGGTCTGTCTGTCATACTTGGCATGTTTGATTATGTAGTGATTAGTGCCAAAAGAACATGAAGATTAAGAGCCTTGCTAAAATGAATATTAACAAACTTTACCAACCGTACCACCGTGAATTCTATCTTCAGAAGAGGGAATCAAGCTCTCTTAAGAATTCACGCCTTTGATTGACATAAATATTACAGTATAGAGAAAAATGCACAATTAATTCAATGTCAGTCTTTTAGTAGCTGATCTTCAGAAGTCATAAAGAGTCTTAGCCTTGTTGTTAACACTTATCAAGCATTTCTTATGCATTTAATTACATTTAGTATTTGATGACATTTGTTTAAAGATTCATTTAATCTTTATTACAACCTGATAATGAGTGTACTATTATTTCCTTCACTTTATTGATTAGAAAACTGAGGCTAGAGTTGTTGTCACTTGCCTAAGGTTGCCTGTGAGTAAAGTGGTGGAGTCGAGTTTCCACTCTGGTGTGACTCTGTGGGTCATGCTTATAACTGCTCTTCTGCTCTGCCTGAGTGTCAGGAACCGAGACCCTCTTCTCAAATGTAATCTTCAGGAAGCCTCTACAGAGTTTAAATGTGACTGATGTGCTTTCCCATTTTTTAAAACCCTCAAACACTTTTTTGGTATCTTTCTTAAAATATGTATATTTTCCATGAATATAATTATAATACAAACGATGATGATAGTGATTCACTAGCAGTCTTCTATTGTGGGTCTGTTTTTGACGGGCATTTGTTTTACAACTATTAACTCATTTATCATCACAACACTACGAGGTAGGTAGTATTACTGTTCACATTTTATGTATGATTAAACTAAGTCACACAGCTGTTTAGTTACAGAGCAGTGATTTGAACACAGGCAGTCTGATTCCCAGATTGCGTGTTTTAAAAGTTATTGTCTTATCATTATTGCTGGACTGTATTATAGAGAAAGATGGTGCTTTATTTGGGTTCTGGAGCACTTTTATAAAGTAGTATCCTGAAATTTTAATTTTAGTGATAATTGTATCCCATCTAGTTTCAGAAAGCAAGTAAATGTAACAGGGAGAAAACGTAGTGAAAACATACAATAAAGAGCACTTTTACTAATCGATAAATAAATATTTGTTGAGTTAAATATGTAATAATATGGTTAGTTAAGATAGCCATAATATAAACATAAAGATTATGAGATGAAATTAGTATTATCAGTTAGAATTGGCTGTAAAAACTATGTTGTCCTCCACAGATTATATCCAAACAACTTGATTTTATCTAGGTAAACTGGAATTTAGGAAAATGATGGTAATCACAATTGTTATTGCAAATAAGACTCCTAATTCAGCCTAATACGTATTTGACTAATGTTAGGTAATTCACCAGTATTAGTCACCACTAAGTATTTAGCATATCTGTGGTGCCAATATTTTCATATGTCTTATCATTTAATCTTCACAATAATCCTGAATGGCAATCATATTCATATTCATTTCGCAGAAGAAGAAAATGGAGGCACAGAGAAACAAGTAAGCTGCACTAGGGTAACACAGCAAGTAAATTGGAAAAGTCCATCTCATTTCAAATCTCCTACTTTATTATTACATGGCTTCATCCTTTATAATAGCACTTACAATTAAATAATTATACATAGTTTACCTTTTTACTGTGACATATAATTGCTCTGTGCTCAGGTCTTAATTTATAAAAGTGACTGAGTAAAAACAAGGAGAGATCAAATGCCACTGAAAGAGAAGTTTAATGTTACTCACAGTTTTCCGAGAACAAGAGGCATGCCACGCCACACGTGGCCTGAGGAAGAAAACCATGTTTTGGTCAGGAAGTAGGAGCAGCAGTGAGGGGGGAGACTTTACTGGGGTTTCCGCAGAAAAGGCAGTGTTGGACAGAGTAAGCCATTTAGGATTGGTTAGTTTGAATAATTCTGGAGGGCTTTGGGCTTTAGGGATAGTTTCTAGTTGTCTGGTACCTGGCTGGCTCTGGGTTCATTTAGAGCAGGGAAATACTGGCTTGATGTATCAGAGTTAAATAAGAAGGTAGGTGGGAATATGGCTTTGGATCTGCAGATCTTCACATGAAAGGTGTGCTCCAGGCAAGCTGTCCACCATTCCCAGGAATTAGCTTGTCCTGGGAAGGTCAGTCTCTCTTTGCGTCTGTAAGGCTCCCAAGAGTTGTCAAAACATCATAGCTCTGGGCTTCCCTGGTGGCTCAGTGGTTGATAGTCCGCCTGCTGATGCAGGGGACACGGGTTCATGCCCTGGTCCGGTAAGATCCCACATGCTGCGGAGCGTCTGGGCCCGTGAGCCATGGCCGCTGAGCCTGCGCGTCCAGAGCCTGTGCTCCGCAACGGGAGAGGCCACAACAATGAGAGGCCTGCATACCGCAAAAACAAAAAAGAAAAAAATCATAGATCACAGAAAATTCTTTTAAAAATATAGTTAATACAATAACTTACATACAGAAAAATCATATCTAATTTACTTCTAATGTGTAATAGGTTTGCCTTTTATGAAGCAAACGACTTAATAAAAATCCCTTAACTGATTATTTCTGCAAGTGGAGCATATTTCCTTTTAACCTTTTATAAATAATTCCATATATCCAAGTACATGCATTTAATAAGTAGCTGATGCTAGCAATATGAATTTTATAATTTTGCTAGCAATAAGAGACAACTTCTTTGATTGGTTTAATATACTTTTAGCAATCCTGCTTGGGAGGAATCCTGCTGAAACTTAGCAACTTTTTTAGTGTACCAGGAGTATAACGTTTTTACTGTATACATAGTATAAACTCTATAAATAGCAGACAAAAACAGTAATACATCATAAGTCTCAGAGACAGCGTATCATTTTCTGATAGCAGCAGGAGAATTTAAATGTATGTCACCTGTTAAGTATTGTTAGGACTAAAGGTATAACAGCCATTAACAAGTAGTCTTGATATGGGCTTGGGGTATCAGTGATTCTATAATCATAATTATAACTTAGTCCCAGGAAAGAAGAAAGAGAATTGAGGTGGGAATGATGTCCGACACAGTAACAGAGAAGTGGTTCAATTGAGGTCTTTGCTGCCAACTGGGAACTTGATTTGGTTTCACCTACTAGAGAGATTTACTATTTTTCACATCTTTTTTAAAAAAAATATTTTATAATTCCCTTTTACTGGCCTTTTCTTCAGAATCTGGCGGTAATATCCCCTCCCACCCCTCTTTTTCTCTTGTTTTCTAATTACAAAAGTAATACCTGTACATACTCATGGTAAACAATTCAATATTATGCAAATATGCAATAGAAAAATGAAAGTCTCCCACAATCACCAACCCCCAAATACTGATACATTTTTTTAACCTCTTTATTGGAATATAATTGCTTTACAATGGTGTGTTAGATTCTGCTTTATAACAAAGTCAATCAGCTATATACATACATATATCCCCATATCTCTTCCCTCTTGTGTCTCCCTCCCTCCCACCCTCCCTATCCCACCCCTCTAGGTGGTCACCAACCACTGAGCTGATGATGTCCCTGTGCTATGCGGCTGCTTCCCACTAGCTATCTATTTTATGTTTGGTAGTGTATATATGTCCATGCCACTCTCTCACTTTGTCACAGCTTACCCTTCCCCCTCCTCGTATCCTCAAGTCCATTCCCTAGTAGGTCTGTGTCTTTATTCCCGTCTTGCCCCTAGGTTCTTCAGAACTTGTTGTTGTTGTTGTTGTTGTTCCATATATGTGTGTTAGCATACGGCATTTGTTTTTCTCTTTCTGACTTACTTCACCCTGTATGACAGACTCTAGGTCCATCCACCTCACTACAAATAACTCAATTTCGTTTCTTTTTATGGCTAACATTCCATTGTATATATGTGCCACATCTTCTTTATCCACTCATCTGTTGATGGACACTTAGGTTGCTTCCACGTCCTGACTATTGTGAGTAGAGCTGCAATGAACATTGTGGTACATGACTCTTTTTGAATTATGGTTTACCAACAGACGCATGGTAGGATGCTCAGCATCACTAATCATTAGAGAAATGCAAATCAAAACTACAGTGAGGTAGCACCTCACACCAGTCAGAGGGCCATCCTCAAAAAATCTACAAACAATAAATGCTGGAGAGGGTGTGGAGTAAAGGGAACCCTCCTGCACTCTTGGTGGGAATGTACGTTGATACAGCCACTATGGAGAACAGTATGGAGGTTCCTTAAAAAACTACAAATAAAACTACCATAGGACCCAGCAATCCCATTACTGGGCATATACCCTGAGAAAACCATAACTATTTTTCACATTTTTGGCAGCCTGTTGGAGTCCATGAACTGCTTCAAGAAATGATGTCTTTAAATGCAGCAAATAAAGTCTATAGTATTACAAAGAAAAACAATTATATTGAAAAAATGATAAGAATCTTGAAAAGAACAAATTTTTGATTTAGTAATATATGCCATTTTAAATTAAAGCATTAAACAAGAGGATATAGTGGAATTGTGGAATAATACCACAATTTGAAAGGGATGGTGACTATAAACGACATTCTAAGATTTCTGAAAGACATGTAATGTGATATGAAAATATCTGATCCCTTTTGGTGGTACCATTATAGGTATTACTAATAAACCACTATGCTTTGTTACCTACCTTCATAAATGAAGGAAATGCTAAATTTCGTTTAAAAGTTAGTAAAAAAAATTTTTTTTCCAATTCAAGTTCATTGATCACCTGAATTTTACAACAGATTCTTGGTGGTCTAGGAGCCCCTGGTTAAGAGGCTTTGGGGTTCTTAGTAATCTATTTTCATGAGGTTTAGGAAATGGTTATGTCAATGAAGTATGTCTTTGACACCATCTGCTTCTTTACTTGCTGTCCCCTTCCAGCTCATTGTGCCTCTACTTACTTCTCCTCAAAAAAACCTATTAGATGTGTATTTTTTTTAAAAATTGCCAAGCACTTCGTCAGGGCCTAACATCACATGAGCTGAGCACTCTGTGTTCTATTTACCCTTCCAGCTTCCCTTTTCCCATTAAATGCCCCTGGCCAAAATATAGATGCTAAAAACCACAGAGCCTAAGAACTGTCTTTGCCATCAGGTTGTATAATCTCAGTTCTGTCACTGATTATCCATAGTCATTGAGCTTTCTCTCTCTCATTTTTAAATTAATTAATTAACTAATTAATTTTTTTTGTGGTGCGCAGGCCTCTCACTGCTGTGGCCTCTCCCATTGCGGAGCACAGGCTCCGGACGCGCAGGCTCAGCGGCCATGGCTCACGGGCCCAGCTGCTCCGCGTCATGTGGGATCTTCCCGGACCGGGGCACGAACCCGCGTCCCCTGCATCGGCAGGTGGACTCTCAACCACTGCGCCACCAGGGAAGCCCTCTCTCATTTTTTTTTAATCTGTAAAGTGAATTTAAAATACCTGACTGAAATGTTGACTGAATTAAGATAGCTAATTGGTATAAAGTGCTTTGAACAGTATTTGGATTATACTAAATGGCCAGTAATAGTAGCTACTGTTTTCCTGACCTCTGGCTGATGCATGGTAAATTACTATACTAATCACCCTCTGTGTGGTAGATAAGGAGACTTGAAATACCTTGAAATTAGGGTTAATATTTTATTCATCCTCTTGCAATATCCGGTGAGTATGTAACATCTGTGATAATCATTTACATAAATATATTTAAAACAATGCATTCCCAAGACCATACCTAAAAGTATAGTGATTTCTAAGTGGATAGATTTCAAGCAAGTCTTCCGGTATTGTATCCTATCACGTAATTCACATATAGTTGTGGTAAAAGTGGCTATATAAAAGATGTTATTGAGCAATGCAATGGTACATAGAAATCGTTTTATGCCAACTGACCAATTTGTTCTATTTTACATATCTTAATGGATACAAAAATAAAGAAATCATTTATTCACACAATAAATGCTAAAGACAGATCTGTGGACAATTTCCTTATTTATACTGTTTCAAAATTGTGATGTCATTTTTTCTTAACAATTGGTGATTATCAATTTAGTATTAATATTTAATAGCTAAAGAAAGAATGGGACTAAATATAAAAAATCCATATTTTTTAATGCTACCAGTGTTCAAAAACATATCAATTTCATACTAAATGCTCAAGTGTTAGTTATCACCTGTTTATTTTAATGAACAGGAAAAGAAGGCTCAGATATGACCTAAAAGTCATGTGACGAACAACTTGTTTTGCTTATTTCACCATTCATGCTTTGCATCTTTTACTGTATAAAAATGTAGTGAATATCTCTAGATCAATTGATTTTTAAGAAACAAATATATCTTTTCAAATGATATTTGTTTCAAAGCTTTTTTAGAAACCAGGCATTTTTAATACAATTGTACAGTTTCAGGACTTTCTGAAATAGTTACATTTTCATG
The DNA here is from genome assembly GCF_000442215.2 of Lipotes vexillifer. Classification (NCBI taxonomy): domain Eukaryota; kingdom Metazoa; phylum Chordata; class Mammalia; order Artiodactyla; family Lipotidae; genus Lipotes; species Lipotes vexillifer. The sequence goes on along the minus strand of NW_006790467.1, from coordinate 489,078 downwards.
GAGTTTGTCCCAAGAAATGCTGTCCGCCAGAGTACAGATATTTCAGTTAAATAATTTATTGGCAACTCCACGACCATAATATCTGATGAAATATGTTGAGACAAGGAGTAGTCAAGTATAGTGAATGTGAAATGTACTGCGAATTTTAGAATAGGAAGAGCATATGCCAAGAAAAATAATACCTATAGAGTAGTAAAATTATATTTGTTTTTTTTTTGCATTTTTAAACTGAAGAAATAGTGATTTTTAGGTAAAGACAAACTTTGTTAAAATATAAGTTAAAAATAAGAGAGGAAAAAAAAAGCTCTATGCCAAAAAAAAAGAAAATGTATTAGTCTATTACCTTTAACACCTAGATAGGGTGAGAAGCAAAAATAAATCAATTGTGATAGAGTATGCTGTCAGTGAATACATAATATCATGGATAACTATCATGTAGCCCATATTTAATTTTCTATACACAGCACTCTTATCTCTAGAAAATAAGGGTAAAAGTAGGAAATTAAATGAGGAGAAAGAAGTAATAGTGCATTCTTAGGTTTACTGTTTTAACAGTCACCATCAGTGACCCAGTTTTGTTTTGTCTTTTTCCCTTCCAAAGAATCTATACATTACTTCCACAAGTTTTGTATAAAAGTCCCTCAAGGCTACATGTGACTAATGCTTCTTTGGGACAAATGCAGCCCGAGGGATGGAAAGAGTTTTTAGGGTCCAAAAGCTGACTCTCACATTAATATGGAGAAGTGTCCTATTAGGATGATGGGTACCTGCTGATAGTAGAACTTGCTAATGTGTGAAAAAAATTTTTTTGCTGGTATCACGAGCTTTGTGCTGGGCGTACTGGTTTATTTGGAGCCCGTTACTTGCGAAAGCTTCACCTTTTCCATTTTTAGAAAATGTGAGGCAGCAAAATGGTTTTTGACAAACTGCAGATCCTGCAGAGTTTAATCAGCTTCATTGTGGGCACCGCACGCCTCTCCCTGCCCCTTATTTCATTTGACCACTGGTGAAATTTTTCTGCTACTGGATTATAATTTTAAAAGAAAGTAAAAGAATGTGATTCTTGAAAACGAAAAATCTGCTTGATCAAAAACCATCAGCAAACAATAGGAAAAGAAGACTCACGGGAGCTCTGAAATGGTAACTCATTTTCTCTCTGTTTCTCAATGCTTCTAAGTATACTTTTAGTATATAGACTTAGAGTACCTCTTTTATCTTATTAAGGACTGGGATAGTACAGTAGTAATGTACTCTGTGTGATGCAAAAACAAAGGAGTTTTTTTGTATGTAAATTAGTGGATTTTTGGTTTGTGTACCTACATTATGTTGCTAAGTAAATCTTTTTTCCAAGTTTGATTTAAATTATTATTATTTGAAATTATTAACTGATTTGCTTGCTAAAACTTCTTTATATCAGTGGTAATTTTGGTTTTAATTTGGTTACAGTGATACTGAAAGTTTAAAATGGTACATAGAACTTAAGGCAGTGGTCCTTTTAATTCGAACAATTTTAACTCAGTTAATTTCTTTCACATGGAACTGAAAAAAATATGTAAGAAGATGGTTTGAAAAATGTTTACTATGAAAACAGGGAGAACTTGTTAAAATAAATAACAAAAGGAAAAATATAAAGTTAAAGGAAAAGGACCTAAAATTATAAAAACAAAAAAAATTAATAATACAAAAATAACTAAGATGGAGTAGTCCCTACAGTTTTAACCAGTGAATATATTTAGACATGAATAATCAGATATTGGGGTAAATTTATATTCAAAAATCACTAGCAAAATGTCTTAATATCATAAGATATAGGTATCAGCTATTTGAATGTAATTAAAGTAAGTTTTTATATGAAATTTTTGAAGGAGTTCGTAACCATAAACCCGAAACATTTGCTAAATTTACTCATTTATGACAAGAATATGTAGCTGCTTATTATTTTCAGTGTTGTCTGGTTGTTTTTATGTGTTATTGGTTCATGTTAAGGATGAAATGTAAGAAAAACTTCAATCACCAAAGATTGCTTATGTAACTGTTTAAGAAGGAGATAAACTATGACAAGACTAGTTTTAACAAAGGCAATTTACATGATTTCTCATTATTTGTTTCTGTTCTTTAATTTGATGACAGTAACCATAGCTGGTATTTTAAAAACAGAGGTCACAATTGTATCTATTATTATTATGCCAATCATCCAAGGAGAGTAGAAAGTGTCTAGACTTTCATTTCTTGGGGCCTTTCTTCCCCAGGGCTATTGTCTTCAGTGTGGTATCATTAACATACCAAGTTCTTCAAAAGTTAAAAATATCTAGGAGATATTTTTATATCTCCTGAGGAGAATAGTTCATACTCTCTCCAGCCTAACAGATTACATTTGCATATCTTACCTGTTCACTGAGCTGACAAATTTACTGGTTAAAGTGATATATCTTAAAATTTCAGCTTGATACGATGCTTTGGAGTCTTCTACAGTTTTATTCTGGTAAGGTTGACTCCCTATTTGGAAATGAATGACTTACCCATCCAATCCCACCAGCTAGAACAGTTAGTAGAAAATTATTCACAACAAACAAAAACTTCTCCAGATAATATTATTTTCAGTTAGTTTATTATTTACTTATTCTTCATAATTCTACAGCACTGTGAAGGATTTATTATGAGATTAAAACAAATCAAACCACTTTCTCCATTGCTGTTACAACATTTTTTTCTTCTTCTTATACTCAGGGAAAATCAGCTTTTACGCAGAATGATGGCTCTCTGACCAAGTCTTGTCAGCCAATCCCCTGGAATTCGTGCTGTACTAAGGCAGACAGGGCATAAAATGAATTCTTTCTGAAGCAGACATTGCTTGGCTGAGCAAAAGTGACTATTGTCTCTGACATGGTGTTTTCTCGACACCTTTTGCTTCTGGGCACTTTCTATTGTATTATTCAGTCAGTGAGGCTACACTGAGTTGTACTATGGTAACAAATGATCTCAACATCTAGGTGGCTTTACGATAACAAAGTTTATATATTACACATGTTATATGCCCATCATGGGACAGTTTAGGCTGTCCTTCATTATTCTAAAATAAAGAAGCAGGCCCTTTCTGAGGCATACTCATCTCATAGCAGAAGGACAAGGACAACGGCAGAACCATGAGCTGGCTTTTAAAGCTTCTGCACGTGTTACTTGCAGTCACACGTCATTGTACAAAGCAAGTCATATGACCACATGTAAAGTCGATGGTGCTAGAAGTCTAATCCTCCTGCAGGGACTGGCACAGCTGAGAGCAGCAGCACATATCTTGACAGTAATACAACCTACCAAAGTCGGGTCATGCATATTCATGTTCCTCTCCTACATGCACAAAAAAACCCATCTAATCACAGTCAGACTCAAAAGTCTAGAACCTCATGATAGCCCAGATGAGGATCTTAATCTGGAGAACTAGGAACTAAAAAGGATAATTTATATACTCTATGCCTCCCCTTTCGTCTGGCACCACACAAATACACAGTTCTAATATACTGTGGTGGACGCTTTTAAACAGAAAGGGGAAGAAGTGAGACACAAAGCAGTCACCATGTAGATTATAGCAAATCTGAAATGATAGTGGAAATGCCCCTTTCCTGGTTATGGCGAATGTTCCCTGATGGTCCCCAGGTTTGATGCCTGCCTGCAGTCGTGGACCCTATTATCTCCATGGCTCTTAGCTCTGCCCTCTGGCAGATCTTTTCTATTACACTCCCTCCTTGGCATTATCTGAAGGGGGCATTGTGGAATATTCCCCCTATCTCCCCTGCTGTCAGGCTAGGTAATATCTTAGCCTGATTTTACTGCCAATAGAAATTTGGTAGGCCTGAAGTTTATCTTAAATCTTGAACACTCACAGTCTCTTTTATTCTGAGCTGATGGTTCATTTGGCAGTACAACTTTCTCAAAACATAGTAGGCTTTTTACTAATAGTATTTCATTTTATCCACAATCATGTACCAACAGCTACACCCATGATACCCATCTAAAGCCTGGTACCTTGAGCTTACTGGGCTTCTAGAAGACTTGTATCCTTTATTCTATTTTCTCTGAGCCATTGTATCCAAAGGAAAGTATTTACTGGCTGCTCCCTTAATCAGGGGGTTTTTGTTTTTTTTGTTTTCTATTTTTTTTTTTTAATCAGAGACTTTAACGAAGGGAGTGAAAGTTTCACTCTCGATTTGCTCTTTGCCCAGAGGCTGTGTTGAAATTATCGTTTGTGACTTAAATCTTTTCACAGTTTTTCTTTTACTAAGTAATGAAAAGTTTCTTTTACTAAGTAATGAAAAGTACTAAGATGAAAAGTTTCATCTTTCAGTGCTATAAGGCCTGAAATTTCTAGATTCCCTCTATTTTTTTTTTTTTTGATTCTCCTTACAAACTGGCCAGTACCAACTGAATAATGACAGCAACTTGAAGCCACAGCTAATTTAAAACATTATATGCTCCCCAAGTTACTGCAGTTTTCAATTTTGCCAAATATTGCTCTGTAGCATTATATGGGTCACCATCTTCCCAAGCTCCAATAAAATTTTCTCACCAACTATGGCTTGATCTCAGTAAGAATAAAGCTTTTAAAAATACCATTCACATTATATATATTTTGTGTGATGGTTTCAGCTCTGCTCTATTATTTTGTACCCAGACTTAAGAATTAGCTTATATCCCAGGAAAAAGAGTGATGGCAGAACCATGCTGTGGTCCTGCAACTTCTGCTCAGAAATAGGCCCTGGCACTATCACTCACATTCTATTTGCCAAATCAAGTTATATCACCAAGACTGACATCAAAGGAGTAGGAAGTATAATCTTCCTCATTCGTAGGGACACAGTGGAGAGGGGATGTAAATATTTTGACAATAATGCAATCTTAAACATTTATCTTAAAGTTATGTTACTCAGTATACTAATATGTTAGTTGCTTGACATTTTTAGATAATTCTGTTTTTTTCCCTCATGGAGCTAATAACACTGATGGCTGCTTATAAATGTTTGATTTGTTAGTAAGATTAGCATGATATAGATATAATTCACTTATGCAATATTATATAATATAATACATTAGCTTCACTAATGGAATGTTAGATACTCATTGGTGAAAAAATGGAGTGCTTTGTAATATGCAGTATATAAGATACCTAAATGTTTGTCTATAATTTTTATTTCCCTAATGTTTCCAAGGAATAAGATCATAGATTTATAACAATCTTTGTCTTAATTAAAATTTTACCTCTTTAATTATAAAACTAGATGTAGTCACTGAGTAAATTTTAAGGGGGGTTTAAGACTATCAAAATGGTTTAGGACAAGGGCCAGGTCTAGAGTGAACTTGAGAAGGGTAGAAAATTTGGGTGTCATAGTTACAAAAATGATTATCTCTCTTCACTCATCATAAACACACATCTGGAGACACAGCATACACTTCTAGACCTTTCTATCAACAAGCATGATTTTTTCTATTACTTTAGGTGTAAAACTGAATATGGTAGCATGCAAGCTAAGAGGAAAGAAAAAAAAGTTTCTTAACAGGTAATTTACAGATTGAAACCTATTGTTAAAATATTTGAGCCCACAGAAGAGGACAATAAGTAATTAATTTGATTTATTCCCAAATAACTATGAATCAATATTTTTGTTTTTACAGAATTGCAAAATAAATAAGTGAAAAGATTTATAGACTTACAGTTTCATTCTCCTCCTAATTTCTACTGTTTTACTCTCAAAACTGGATTCTTTTGATTTGTATGGCAGTAGAACTTCAAAGAAAATAAGCATTTAAGTGTATCAGAGCTGATACTCTGAAAAAATAATGATAAATAACAGTGCATGACTTAATTAGAAGCAAGTGGCCGGTGTGGTTAAAGAAGTCTGATATCTTATTCATAATGTTTCAAAGAGAAAAATAATAAATCTACTTTGCAAACAACTTTACAATAGGAGGTGTTGCAAACATCAGAAAGCTTCAAAAACATGTGCCAGTCATGTTTGTAACTATGATTAAGAAATAATAGAAAGATTCAGAGTCTTGTAAGGAATCATATATATTCAGAAGAAGGGATTATATAGATTTAGAATAGGTGATCACATATATTCAGATGGAAATAGGGAGTACGGAAATTGTGGTGGTACTAAGCTGTTAGATGATTTAAGTTTAAAGTTTAATTAAAACATTGCAAAGTATGTACAAATCAGCTAAAGATTCTCCAAGGAGAGTTTGTGTATGTGTGTGTATGTGAGTAAACACACATGTGCTTGCATGTGCATATGTGTTGTGAATGTGTTATATATAATTTTATACAGTGCATATTAATGTAAATAAAATATATGTATTAGATATATGTGAATAAAAGTTTACTAGAATTATTAATATTGGTAAACTCAAGTATTTAAGCTGTAGGTGATTAATTTTATAATAGTTCATAGAATTTATTTTATTGGGAGAAAATTGTTTTCAGTGTAATTTTTTAAAAGCTTTTAGGAATTATCTGTTACCACTGGGGCTCTCTTCATGACCTTTTAATGGCCTAAAACTGTCCCAAGTAATTTGTCCAGGCTGATTTAAAGTCACCTGAAAAGACACTAAGCAGTTTATTTAAGGTAGCAATTACTCTGAAGGGTATTAAACTAAGGGCAAATATGCTAATTTTCTGTTACTTTGTAATCTCACTGAAAAATAAAAATAATAAAGTTTTTAGCTTCATGTCTCTATTCTAAACGTGAGATAGTCAATGACACTTTGGGATTTAGAATTTGTTTACTGAAAGGGTAGATGCTATGCAGATATTTTGATCAAATTATATTTATCTTCAGCCAGTGAAAGACTGGGTATATGACCTGTTTTAGGTCGTGTGAAGCACCACATGTCATTTTTTTGTTTCAGTTGCCTCACTTCATATTACTTCAAATATATTAATTCTACCTTTGTTCCTCATTTAACATCTGTTTTTGTTTTAAAATTTTGTAAAGTCTTTATAAATGTGCCCTTTCATTTCATTATCATTTTCTGTGATTTTTTTTCTAACAATTTTTATGTATATTTAGGGATACTTGCAGAGTAAAAGAATCTTAAATATAAAAAAGCTTTCAGTTAAATAATTAATAAGGCTGAGAGTTTACATTTAACAGGAATTTATTTGAATATTTCTTAATTTATAATTTGCATCTTTTTTCATATTTTAGAAGTCATTCAATTTTTCACAACTTACATAATCTGGGACCTTGAAAGATGTATGTGTCTTCCCTGAGCAATTTGCTGTATTTCCTAATGATATATCAGCCCCAGATATGTATACTCTAAATCTTGACTGTGTGTCTTTAATCCTCTGTTCAGAGACTTGGAGCCCTGAACACCCCTATAGTCTGACTCAGATTTTTATCTCTGTGTTTCCTAAGCATTCAGCACATATGACCATCATTATATTCATCATATTGAACTTATCGTTAACTTAGTTGTCTCTCAGTAAAATAAAAGATGGGAGACAGGAACGTATATTCTTTCATTGACTCAAATATATACATTCATTCAAATATATACAGTCACTTAAAATACATATTCATTGTATATATTGGTTCTTTTAATTAATTTTTATTGGAGTATAGTTGCTTTACAATGTTGTGTTAGTTTCTGTTGTACATCAGTCAATCACTTATACGTATACATATATCCCCTCTTTTTTAGATTTCCTTCCCATTTAGGTCGCCACAGAGCACTGAGTAGAGTTCCCTGTGCTCTACAGTAGGTTCTCATTAGTTATCTGTTTTAAACATAGTAGTATATATATATGTCAATCCCAATCTCCTAATTCATCCTACTCCCCCTCCCTCGCTTGGTATCCATAAATTTGTTCTCTACATCTGTGTCTCGGTTTCTGCTTTGCAGATAAGTTCATCTCTATTTGAATGCTACTCTCTACCAGACATTGTTCTATTCACTGGGGATATAGTGACAAATAAAAAGCAAGTCCTTCTTCCCCAGAGGTTATATTTTAGCTGCATGCCTAATTTAATTTTACACCTAAAACATGGCCTGACATATTAGATACAATTTTTTTAAAATAAATTTTATTTATTTGTTTTTGGCTGCATTGGGTCTTTGTTGCTACACGCGGGCTTTCTCTAGTTGCAGTGAGCGGGGGCTACTCTCCGTTGAGGTGCACGTTTTCTCATTGCGGTGGCTTCTCTTGTTGCGGAGCACAGGCTCTAGGCGCGCAGGCTTCAGTAGTTGTGGCACAGGGGCTCAGTAGTTGTGGTGCACAGGCTTAGTTGCTCCGCGGCATGTGGGATCTTCCCGGAACAGGGCTCGAACCCGTGTCCTCTGCATCGGCAGGCAGATTCTCAACCACTGCGCCACCAGGGTAGTCCTTGGATACATTTAATAAGTATTTTAATGTATTAATAAATAAGTAAAACATGGACTTTCTATAATTAAACATAATAATCTTTGAAGTTACTTAAATTTACACAGTTTAGAACAATTTAAACATTCAGAACAGACAACACATATCTTTAAGTTATTTGAAATATATCTACTAATTCTAATCAAAATCACTTTGAATTCTGCATCATAAATGAAATTAAATTTCAATTGATTAGTTTTAAATGTTTTCATATCTATTTCCCAAATTACCTCATCTTTTCATCCACTTTTGAGAAAGAGAAGGAGAGATGGAAGAAGGAAAGGAGAAAGATTGAGAGAGAGAGAGATTAAATTTGGAAAGAACTTTTCTAGAAATATAAAGAAAGTTTTAAGTCTTTGCAATAAATGTGCTGTGTTATTTTTAAAGAAAATGACCAATGCAAGTTTTAATTCAGCTGACTCCTGGTAAAGCATTGCTTAATGAAAACAAAAACCACAGAAAGTAAAACGTTTCATTTGTTCTTAGTACATCCCGGTAGGAACTAGCAGACATCAGATTTGTCAATGTCACAACTTCCTTAGAGTTTCCAGGAGAACACCAGGATCAAAGAAAAGAAATAGATAAGATAAAGAGTTACAATCTCTTTGCAATAGGAGTTTCCCATTTAAGTTTTACTTATTACTATCATTTTAGAACAAGTTGAAAGTATGCTGGTTAGAAATGTTTACCTGACACTAATGGAACCCCTTCTGACAGATATTCTATTGAAAAATTACATGGTGGGGCTTCCCTGGTGGCACAGTGGTTGACAGTCCGCCTGCCGATGCATGGGACATGGGTTCATGTCCCGGTCCGGGAAGATCCCACATGCCGCGAAGCGGCTAGGCCCGGGAGCCATGGCCGCTGAGCCTGCGCGTCCGGAGCCTGTGCTCCGCAACGGGAAAGGCCACAACAGTGAGAGGCCCGCGTACCGCAAAAAAAAAAAAAAATTACATGGTGTGAATGAAAAACAGAACTGTCAGGATCAGATATTCTGTATCTGCAGGTGCTTACTTGGCTCATATAATCTTCCCAAAGATATGTGGAAAAGCTACCTGTGCCAGAAGCTTCTCTATTTTATCAGAGAAGAGGCACATTTTCATTCTGTCAAACAAGTATTTAATCATAGTTTAAACAATATCTTAAGTGTTAGAGTAAATTTTTTTGACCAACATGATGGTTCCATGGTGGTCAGTTTGATATAGAGATAAATGAAGTAATAAAACTTCCATTGTGTAAGTAAGCAATTTTAATTACTTTGTCTGTAGTTGGGTTTTCTCTTTTTTTTTTTTTGTGGTTGGTTGTTTCATTTTACAATATTTTGATTTGACCACTGTATTGTTATTAACTAGAAAATTGTGTTTGTGGCCTAGATTTTACCAATTTTTATAGTACATTTTTTTTACCAGTTCAAATTTATTTACAGTTATAACCATATTATATTTTGTCTCTCCATTTCGTTCAAGTCACTCCTCCCTCACTCGTTAGTCACTGACTTTATTGCTTTTTCTGGAGCAATCAGTGCACAGTCTGGCCCCAGGACCTTTGTATTTTTTGCTC
>NW_006790467.1:472770-479092 GCF_000442215.2 Lipotes vexillifer | reverse complement strand
TCTTTCCCGAGATATGCACATGGTTTCCTCCTTCAGACCTAAGGTAAAATGTCACCAACTCAGAGAGGACTTCCCTGACCATCCCAAGCAAATTAATACCCACCCACCTTCTATCCTTTTGTTTTATAGCACATAACATTGCCTGACATTCTATTACAAGTTTGTATGTTATTTGGCTTATTGTTTGTATAAAATTTAAGTGCCTTAAGGCCAGGCACTTTAATTATTTGTCCCTACTGCCTAAAATATTGTCGGCACATAGTAAATACTCAATGAATATTTATTGAATTAATAAAAAATGTCTACATGGTTTATGAACAATCAGTCCAGTTACAGTTTATGAAGTGTTCACGAAATAGTTAAAACTTTTGTAACATCAGGATAAGAGAAAATTCAAAGACATAAAAGCAGAAGACCTTATATTTGGAACAAAACTTCCCTTTCTTGAGGCTTCCAGTAGTGAAATTCAGGAGCTCAGAATGCTGAAATATTCTGACCCACCCCTCTGCAGGCCTTTAAGTGTTCATATGCAGAATATTCAACCACATGGTAGGTATGGCCACCATCAGCTGGGCTCAAGAGACTGGCAATGCCCTCAAAGTAAGTTGACCTCTAGACTGGCCATTAGAATTTCTTCTGCACAAGTCAAGGTGAAGCCCACACGTGGTATATGTTCCTCACGTACAGGCCATTACTGATGGAGGTCATGGAAGAAAGACTCCCCCTATGTTAGTCTAAAGGTGTCCATCCGAAATCAAGAGGAATTCACACATCATTTGCTGTATCACACAGCACTATTATCAAGGGTCAAGTGGTCACCCTAAAGCCCTGAACATGCCGGACAAAGCCTCACAACCATCCCTTTGCCCTTACTGACATGCACAGCGTCATCCCTGTGGTCTGTCTTGGGAAAATGAGGATTTGACTTATCATGCCTGTTTTTTCCTGTTATGTCAGTAACCAGAACTTTCAAGTCATACCTGATTCTCAAGGCTCTAATTCTCATCCTCAAATTCTGTCTGTCTCCTGGTGCTCTTTCACCGTGCTCTCTGGAACTCACCAACCAGGTCTCTTTATTTTCAACTGCTTATGTGTATTTTCTTCTTCTCTCTAAATGAAGCTTGGTTCTTCCCTGATGACACTGCTTCTCATGCCCGCTTTCCAGAGAGTGCTATGTTCCTGTCACATCACTTAAATCTCTGGGATTGGAGGGAGGGTAATGTTCTGTTGCTCCTCAGTCACTTCCAGTGCAGTCTCCTGCTTCCTCCCTAAATTCCCTAGCTGTGATCTCATGACATTGGTAGGTATCACCTGATACCCCTCTTTATAGAAGTCTTCCACCAACCTCTGGTCACTTCCCCTCTTCTTTTAAGATTTTAGCTTTGGCTTACTGTTACTCTCTCCAACTTCTTTCTTGCCATACAGTATGGTAATTTTAACATTCAAAGATATAACTCTTCAAAAACACTAGTCTCTCAGTTACTTGACTCCTCTCCTGCAAAGATCTCATTTTCCACTGTGAAACAATTTCACCACCTGGTAATGTATGTGTACAAGGAATATTGAACATGGTATTTACATTTGAGTTTCAATGTGTGCATATATATTTAGGGTAGTAAATTTTCTGTTTTTATCTATATACCTATCATAATTCCTTAGCTTAAATCAACTCTTAAGTTATCCCTAATACTATCACATAGTAAGGGATCCAAAGAAGCATGTGGGATAATGTGTTCTACATTTCTGAAAAAATATTATTATAGAAATCGTCTATATTTCCCAAAAATGTACAGTAAAAGAAACAGGATTGGAAATAACTGTGAGAACACTACTTCTGTATTACTGTAGTTTTTATTGACAAATAAGATTAATATTGTTTAATAAGGCTAATACTTAGCTAATGAATCTCCATTACATTCTTTATTTTTTGAGATAATATTAGGTTTTTGGCCCAGATTTGAATTGTCTTTATTTTGTTTTCTACATTGTTTTTATTATTTATTCAAATATGAAATAGTGAAAGACTAATGTTACAAAGCATCTATTTTAGTAAAATAAAACTATTCAAAGCATATTTTAAATTTCATATTTAAAAAGATTCAGTTATTTAAAATTTATATTTACTTTACATATATGCCATATTTTCTTTATTTGGGAGAAAAGAAAAAGCTTTTGTTAAAATGAAATCCTGTTACTTGCTAGCAGTGCCATGAAATTACTTTAGTTGTGTTGTCACTTTGAGCCTTTCATCATGAGTAGTGAAAAATGTTAATGACATCATAGCATTAGGGACAAATCAATAGAGCGTGTTAGAGTTTCAGCTAACTCTCAAATAAATCAGCTCTAATTATTTCAAAGTACCTCAAATCCAATTAGTGATTACAAATTGTCATTTGTTTGAAGGAGCCAGAGTGAAAAGGTTGTCAAATTCAGTGTCTGCCTCCCATAATACCTTTTCCCTTCTTACATTACATTTTCCAATGCAAGGAATTAAAGTGGTTTGAAAAAAAATTTTAAGCACCTATTAATTAACAGCTAATTGTTTTATTTACATTGAATTCTAAGAATGACCTTGTTTATTTTTATAGGGTACTTACTGTGCCCAGGTACTTAAACAGTTGGACTGAACAAATGTACCCCAGGAATTAAGAATTCTTCCTGGAAAGAGGTAAGAGATTTGAAAATAGGGACATGTTTGTATGTTAATAAGTTTGGTGAAAACTTAGATTTACTAGTACATTTCTTTGGCACATAATTTATAAGGTAATTTCTAAAAATTAAGGGCACTTTCTGTTTTCAATTGTATAGTCTTCTATTCTTTGGAATGATTTGGTTATATGAGAGGGCTCCAACATTTAAAAAAGAAAATAGTGTTTAGGGAAGCCACATTACCACTTTAAAATGTCAAGATCTGTATTGCTACTATTTTGCTCTTCTTTCTTTCTTTTTTTTTCTTTTTTTAAAAAGTTTGTTATACTTAGGAATTAGACTGGGTTTTCCCTGTGAGCCTGGGCTCCCTGGGAGCCACAGAGCAGAGGTAGATGGTGTGTGGGCAGATTGCCATCCAGAAAGATCCTTAGGCTAGCCTGCCCCTTCTACATTTCCTGGACCACATACGGTTACTATCACCTCGAAGCCATTCAAAAGTTTAAGTGCCAAACACAGAAGAAGGAGTCAGTTTTTTATGTGTTATGCTGTCTTAATTTTGACCTCAGATGTGAGAGACTGAAATATTACCTTTAAAATAAAACATGGTTAGGAAATCTGAATGTATACATATTACTTTTTCAAAAGCCCTCTTTAACTGTGATTGTTGCTCAAGACTCATTTCATTGTATGAAGTAGGAAGAAAATTTACCAGCCTTAGGCTTACCATTCCCACTGTATTATATATATTGCTATTAGAAAGAATGAACAAAGGAGTGAAAACATACACTAAACATCTATGAGTAGTGTATGGGATTGGTAAGGAAAAAAAATTAAGTGTTTTTTTTCCCTTATGGGTCTTTGAGTAGAATAAAATTCACTTATCAATTTTAGTTTAATTTTTATTTTAGTAAAACTAAAGATTTTCCAATTTTATTGAGTCCCTTTGGATTTAACTAGATGATTATTCCCATTTAATGTGAACAACTGCTTTTTTCCCTAGGTTTTTTTCATATTTAGTATTAAGAAAAATAATTTTATGAAAAGTATTTATATTATAATTGCTATATGGAAGCTTCATTTATATATGCAAATCATTTACCACATAAGGTGGAAATTCACTGACTTGAGGTGTACATTGGAATTGTTAAAGTTAATATCAAGTCAAGTTTTTTAGGGGATATATCTCATATCTTTAGTATTGGTAGGGCAATAAAGACTTCAAAATATGGCTTTTGTATTGCCAGTTCTCTAATACATATGTATGCATATATACATGCATGTCAACATTTGTATGCATATGTATATATATTCATTTTCGGCTAGATTAATTTTTAGCCTTCCACAATACTAATTTCCTAGACGATATTTTCCATTAGTGCGTCATGTACATAAACAGTAAACATTTGCTTTCTTGATCTTCCCATTACAATTGCCTCATAGGACACAAATAAAGGAGGCATTGTTCACAAAGTAAATTTCCTGGGTCCTAATTAAAATCTGTCGCAAATTTATGAAGGCCAAAATCATATATAGACTTGATTTCTATGTCATTGCCATCATCATCTTTAATGTATACTTGACAATCAAGCCAGTTTTTCAAAATTAATTTGTAAAAACATCAGCAGTCCATATGGATGAGTCTTAAATCACTGAATGCAATTAACAATGTACACATTGGATTGAAATGAGACAGTGACTGGTTGTCAACTCATGAATATTTATAAAAGAGTAGTACATTCACCAAAAATTTGATGAAATTTACTTCCAGGTATTGCATCTAATAGAACTATTTGCAGAATTGAACTTACGATTCTAGGCTTTGAGTGATACAAATACAAACTAGGGTAGATCAATATCAGTTTGTTGGAAAATGAGATCTGGCCATCCCAAAGTGGGAGGCCTGAGACCTGTTTTTTATCAATATCCGTTTCAGTGACAGTGCTACTTTATCCCTTATTTTCTCCTTTTTATTTTTTCTTTTTTAAAACAGAAGCAACCTGAAGGAGAATATCTGCATGTAAATTTATTAAAAATATTTAATATAAATAATTATTTTAAAGAGTAGACAATCAGTGTATTTTTTCTGTCCTGCTAATTCTAGTATTTAATGGCTTATTTGCTTAGGGAATGCCAAGATACATGGCATTTTTTTCCTCTCCTGAATCTGAAAACAGTTCTGCAAATATAGACTGTTTCCTAGGCATGGATTCATATAAGTTTGATTCTTAACAAATTCTAGATTGACTATATACAAATACCTACTAGGAAGCTCATGACAGAAATTTTAAGCGTCCATAAAAAAAGTAGAAGGCAATTAAAAGAGACTGTAGTTAAGAAAAAGATGTGCTGATTTTGGAAGAGAGGAGTACGAGATAAAATTCCACATTAACTAAAAAGGAAAAATTAAAAAGGTGTAGATAAGAAGGAAGAAGAAGATACAAATCAGAATGCTTTGTATATATAATTTGTTATTCCACTCAAAGTTCATTCTCTTATGACTACTGAATAACTTTGGTCTGTTTTGTAGGAAGTTCTCATATACTAGAATGAAATTATATTCCAGACTCACATAGGTCTGGATTTTCAAGCTGAATTACTGTGTGGCCTTGAGAAAATTACCTTGCTTTTATCTAATTTTCTCATTTATATGGGACTAACAATACCTAATTTTACTTGCTTACATTTTTTTTGCTTATATTTTTTACATATTTTGAAACACTTTATGACTTATTTTAAAACTTGAATTTTGAAATGTACAGTATAGTTTTCCCTTTCTTTGAATACTTTACAAAGTACTTTGTTGTTTACCTTATCTTTCAAAAGAGTTCTACTTTTTTCATGGATATTTAAGTATTTCATTTTTCTACTCTAGATCGTAAACTTTTTTAAGGTGAAAAATATTTTTTATTCTATATGCCTCCCCCCTCCCACCAATTTAAGGAACAGACAATATTTATTTAGTGAGTGACTGAAGGAAAGAGTATGAGCCTTTTTATATAAATAAGTTGCTGGTGAATTGAGTTAAAACAAAACCATTTAAAACATTTAAAATTCTCGAAAGGATGTCAATATTTAATAGATAAAGGCTTTTTAAAAAATGATGAATAACTCAGAATGTTCCTGTATTAATTTAGCTGTTATTTAATTTTGATTGTTGAATAGGTTCTCTTAGCTTATAGCATATTAGTATTTCAATATTTAATATTGAATAATATTTCAATATTTAATATTGAATAATGTTCAGTATTCACTTCTAAGATTTTTCAAGGAATTAAAATATTTTTTCCTTATCAGAGAAGTCCTGAGGCATATTTTAAAGAAAAAGAGAAAGGTGAGCTAAGAAAATCATGCTGGAACTGAGCTCCTACTTAGTTGTAGTGACAAGAATCTTGGTGACCTGGGCAACTAGGAAGCTCTTACCTCATTACCCTGGCCACATATTAGTGCCCATAGAGTCAGAAGAAATGCTTAGAGGCATGGCTTTCCTCCTGAGGGAATCTAGTACATGCCTACCTTCCTCTGCACTCAGTGATGGTGGGATCGGAGTGGCCATGAGTAGGAGAGGAATGTTACCTACCTCTTTAAAAAACTTCATTGTCTGCATGTTTGCACAAAGTCTGCTTCAGATTCAGACTGAGTCATTTATTTTTCTGGCTAATAATTCCTTCTTTCC
>NW_006790467.1:457818-472575 GCF_000442215.2 Lipotes vexillifer | reverse complement strand
CTTTCCCTAAACTGTGATTTTTTTTTTCTTCTGTCTTTGATAATCTGTGCTAAATGATTTTAGGTCCACAGAATTTCTGAGCCTGCAGGGACTTAGGAGATCATTTTATTGTTTACATAAGGAAACCAAGGCCAAGAAAAATTTAATACAAATTACAGAGACTAAGAACGTAAACTCCAAGCTCTCATTCTACAGTTCTTTATATCATAATACCTTGCTTCCAAAATACTGCTTTTGCTGGATTTTCTTCCTTATTCATTTTAGGATTGTCTGTTGACAGTTTCCATTATTTATCAGCGTTGTCTTCAACTGCAATTGATATTTGTGTGAACAAAATAAAGAGGTGACATTCTCTTCTTTCACAAAGAGAAGTCTGTCAGTGGGTGGAAATAATTGAGCAAAAAGATTGGGTAATAAGAGAAAGACATTTGTACTACACTACCTCAGGGAACAACCCTTTTAGGGGAATGGAATTTTATGGCTGGCTAAGTATATGTCTCTCTCTATATATGTCTATATATTTATATATATGTCTATATATATATATAAATATTTGCCTATATATGTATATATATATGGCAAAATGCTGCATAGAACCTTTGTCTCTGTTAAACTCTTTGAGATGTGTACAACTTCTTTGGGTGAAGGCTCTCTGTCAGTTTATTTTTCTCTTACTAACTTTACTGAGGGGATAATTTAGGTAATAGAAACTGCACCCGGTTTACAGGGCTCAATTCTATGAGTTTTGACATTGCTGTACACCCATGAAACCACCCGCACAAGCAAAGTATAGAGTATTTCTCCACCCTGACAAGATTCCTTGTGACCTTTTACTTTTTTCGTACGATGCATTAGTTTGCATTTTATACGAAATAAGTATACATATTTGTGTGTATTTTTTTTTTACTTAGCATAATGGTTTAGAGACTTACTTGTTTGTATCCGGAGTTCGTTTATTTTTATTGCTGGACGGTATTCCATTGAGGGATACACATTTGTTTATTCACTTGATGGTGGATATTTAGTTGTCTTTAACTTTTGACTTTTCTTAATTAATCTTCTCTGAGCATTTGTGTGCAAGCCTTTGTGTGGACTGTGTTTTCATTTCTCCTGGAAAAATATAGAGGATTGGAATATCAGAGTTATTTGGTAGGTGTATGTTTAATTTTTTAAGAAATGACAAACAGTTTTCCAGAGTGGTTGTACCATTTGGCACTCACCTGATCAGCATATGAGAATTCCCATTGCTCTGTGTCATGGGTCTGCGAACTATAGTTCTTGAGCCAAATTCAGCTGTACTTATAAAGTTGTAGTGGAGGAGAGGGTGTGGAGAAAAGGGAAGCCTCTTGCACTGTTGGTGGGAACGTAAATTGATACAGCCGCTATGGAGAACAGTATGGAGGTTCCTTAGAAAACTAAAAGTAGAACTACCATACAACCCAGCAATCCCACTACTGGGCATATACCCTGAGAAAACCATAATTCAAAAAGAGTCATGTACCACAATGTTCATTGCAGCTCTATTTACAGTAGGCAGGACATGGAAGCAACCTAAGTGTCCATTGACAGATGAATGGATAAAGAAGATGTGGCACATATGTACAATGGAATATTACTCAGCCATAAAAAGAAACGAAATTGAGTTATTTGTAATGAGGTGGATGGACCTAGAGTCTGTCATACAGAGTGAAGTAAGTCAGAAAGAGAAAAATAAATACCGTATGCTAACACACATATATGGAATAATAATAAAAAAAAGTTCTCAAGAACCTAGGGGCAAGATGGGAGTAAAGACACAGACCTACTAGGGAATAGACTTGAGGATACAGGGAGGGGGAAGGGTAAGCTGAGAAAAAGTGAGAGAGTGTCATGGACATATATACACTACCAAACGTAAAATAGCTAGTGGGAAGCAGCTGCATAGCACAGGGAGATCAGCTTGGTGCTTTGTGACCACCTAGAGGGGTGGGATAGGGAGAGTGGGAGGGAGGGAGACGCAAGAGGGAAGGGAAGAGTTATGGGGACATATGTATATGTCTAACTGATTCACTTTGTTATAAAGCAAAAACTAACACACCATTGTAAAGCAATTATACTCCAATAAAGATGTTAAAAAAAAAGTAAATTTCAACCCAGAATTCTATATACAATGAAAATATTCTGTAATGTGGGAGGCAAAATGAAGATATTTTGAAATAAAAGATAAGTAAGAGAATTCATTGTTGGCAGACCTGTACTTCAAGGATTGCTAAAAAAAAAAGTCCTTCAGATTGAACAGAAATGATACCAGATAGGAATTTGGCACTTTAGGAGAAAATAAATAGCATCAAACTTTGGTAAATATCTGGATGATTGTAAATTTCTTCTAATTTCTTTAAAATACGTATACTATTTAAAGCAAAAAAAAAAAAAGTTGTAGTGGAACATAGCCACACTCATTTGTTTATGAATGAGCTGCTTTCATGCTACAAAAGCAGAATTAAGTAATTGTGGCACAAACCATATGGCCCTCAAAGCTTAAAATATTTACTATCTCGTCCTTTAAACAAAAAGTTTGCTGATCCCTGCTCTGCACCCTTGCAAAACTTCATGTTGTCAGTTTTTAAATTTTCGCCATTTTCATGTATATGGAATAGTATTTCAGTGGGGCTTTAATTTGCATTTCCCTCATAACTAATGATATTGAACATCTTTTAATTTGTTTATTTGCCATCTGTATACCTTCTTTTCTAATATATCTATTGAAATATTTTGCTAAATTTTTAAATTGGCTTTTTGTCTTATTAATAATTTTGAGTTTTAAGAGCATTTATATAATCTAGATACAAGTCCTTTTGTAGATATATATGTTTTGTGAATATTTTCCTTCACTTTGTAAATTTCTTTTTCATTTCCTTAAGTTTCTTTTGAATAGCAAAACTTTTAGAAGGGATCATGTGCAATATATCATTTTTTTCTTCTTTCATGATTGTTGGATATTAAATCTTGCTTATCCTAAGGTTACGTTTTTTTCTCCAGTATTTCTTCTAAGGGATTTTACTGGTTTAGTTTTGAAGGACTATGATCCATTTTGGGTCAATTTTTGCATGTAGTGTAAGTAAATGTCAAAATTAATCTTTTATTCAGTGTCAACGTCTAGTTGTTCTGTATGTTGAAAAGACATGTTTTTCTCCATTGACTTATCTTAGGAAATTCATCAAAAATCAGTAGCCTATTTCTGGATTGTCTAATTTTCTCCATTGTCTACCCTTTTGCCAATAACACACTGTCTTGATTTTGGTGTTCTTTTTTTTAAAATTTTATTTATTTTATTTATCTATTTTTGGCTGCACTGGGTCTTCATTGCTGCACATTGGCTTTCTCTAGCTCTGGAGGGGGGACTACTCTTCATTGCCGTGTGGGCTTCTCATTGCGGTGGCTTCTCTTGTTGTGGAGCACAGGCTCTAGGTGTGCAGGCTTCAGTATTGTGGCATGCAGGCCCAGTAGTTGTGGCTCACGGGCCCTAGAGCACAGGCTCAGCAGTTGTGGGGCACGGGCTTGGTTCCTCCGTGGCATGTGATATCTTCCCAGACCAGGGCTCGAACCCATGTCCCTTGCATTGGCAGGCGGGTTCTTAACCACTGTCCCACCAGGGAAGCCCGATTTTTGTAGTCTTAAAATTAAATTTTATGAGATGACCAAGTCAGCTATATTTTGAATTTTAAAATTTCTTTGGTTCTTCTAGGTGGTTTGCTTTCCCATAAAACACCCACCCCCCAAAAAAAAGCCTCCTGAAATTTTAATTAGGATTTTGTTGAATTTATAAATCAACTTGTGTTTCTTTAGATCTCTCATTATTATTGATGTTTAATTTCATTGTGGCTAGAGAACATACTCTGATATCAATCATTTAAAATCTACTGAGAGTTGTCTTAAGGCCCACTGTATGTGTTTCATACTGCATTTTAGATTCACTATGTGTTTACTGATCTATTTTTGTCTAGTGATTCTAATAAAATCCCTTACTATGATTAGTCAATTTTAATTTTCTTCTCTTCCTCTAGTTCTGTCAATTATTGCTTCTTGTACTTTATGGTTCTTTTTTAAGCTCCTACACATTGATGCTCAGTGTGTCTTCCTGCTGAATTGCCCCTTTCATCATTATGTACTGTTTCTTCTTATCTTTGGTGATGCTTTTGCCTTGATGTCTACTTTAGATGATATTAACATGGTCAACCCAGCATTCCTATGCTTAATATTTGCATCTATTTCTTTTCAAGTCATTTGTTTAATTAATGCTGAAGTTGAGCATTTAATGCATTCTGATTTCTGTTGTTTTGTCACATATATCCCCCCTATTTCCCACCAGAAAAAGAAAAGCTTTTAGGATCTTACATTTGTCCCTGATATTCTGACATGTAGTTATGTCAGATTTGAGATTTGTTTTATTTTGTGAGAATTGCACTAAGCACTAAGCAGACCCTTTTAATCTGAAGACTAATGCCCTTCAGTTATGGGAAATTTTCTTGATATATATAAAGATCTTTATACCTTTATGTCTATATATAGATATATAAATACAGATAGATACAGATAGATAGATATACATGTATAAAATAATTGTCGATATATATATAGATCTGTGAAATATATATAAGAAATTATATATGATATATAATTTCTATTACTTCCCTGAGTTTTCTGTCTTTTCATTCTGTTAGCCCTAAAAATCTGATATTTCACTGCTTTAATTGATCCATTAATTTTCTTTAACCTATATTCCTCCATTTTGTGTTCTTGCTGTCATACTTTGTGGGAATTTTTCCTGGTTTTGTCTTCTGACCATTGTATTATAGTTCCTATTCCAGTTATCATAGTTTTAAATGCTAAGAGCTCTTTTTTGGTTCTCAGTTTCTTTTTTCTTATAGTCTTGTTTGTTTGCTTATTTATTTTTAATAAATTAAATATATTTTCTTATTTCTGGAAAATGTTCATTATAGTTTTGTGATGTTCTTCATGTCTTTCATCGTTTTTGTTTTCTCCTAGTTCTTTCAGTTTCTATTTTGAGGGGTTTTGTTTTCCATTCATGTTGTCAGATTTCCTCTTTAGTCAGGTAATTCTGAGCTGTCCATTGGTAAGATATCAAACCATTTTTGGAAGTATTGTATGGGTAGGATCGGGGTGGGAGGGATTAGAGTGTATTCTGTGGATCATTAGATTGCACTTTGTATTGAAAGGTAAGCAAATCAGTCTTTTCGCAGTGGACCACCAAATGATGATACATGGGGTGCTTTCTCTAGTGCTTTTTAATTTCTCCAATAGTTGGCAGAGGGAAAATACTGAAAATGATGGTTGATATTTTGGGAGCAAAATGGGGGAAATGTTGATCTCCTGATCATACCTGGTAAGATATGCCTTTGAGCGCTCATCATCTCCCAGTTTCCTTAGAGTGAGTGGGTTTGCTTTTCTTCAGAGGTCTTCTAACTCCCCTTTTTCAAATTTATTCAAATTCCTTATCCCCAAATTTCCTTAAAGTCTTATATTGCTGTGATCATTTTTTATCATTCTCTTGGTCCTAGTGGATGAATATATTTCTGTTTCCTTGTTTATTAACTCTCTTATACCTCTACTGGGGCTAAGGGAGGGAGAAGAGATGGATTTGTATGTTTAATCTTCCTGGTTTAATTGGAATTCATATTATATTCTTAACAAATAATCAGATATTGTGTAAATAGACTTATAAACTTAAATATGATTATGGATGATGGTAATGTGTTTCCAGAGGTTTGATAGGCAGAAGAAAGAATTTCCTAAGTTTCTCAGGAACAGATATCTAGACCAATGATTAATTATACTTTCCTCCCTTGTGGCCATATCTTGAGAATCATTTTATAACTTGTTGGCACCTTTACTATATGAAGAGAAGAAAACTCACATGTCTCCATTCTAATACATACTAAGAAATTTAACTAAGAGATCCAGTAGAGGAGGGATTGGAAATTATTGGCTAAAATGATGCTTAGAGATTATCTGCAGATTTCATTACTCATGTTATTTCTGTTCTCCTATTACCATAGATAATTGACTATAGCTTAAGTGGAAGTATAGACTAAAATACAGTTACAGCTCATCTGGGTTTCATCAGAACTGTACCCCTGTTGGGACACAACTGGACTTTGAAACAAGTTATGTCTGGAAGTACTACCCAGAGTCATCAGAGATTTGCCTGAGGTCTGAGACAGTTGCTGTGGAAACTATCCCACTCCACTCTTCTTTAGTGAAACCTCAACCAACAGCAGTTAGCCAGAACTGAAAATAAGAAAAAGTGAAGAAATAAGCAAAAAGAAACAGGTATTACCATTAGTTGAATTTGTAGACCGTTGTACATAGGTCCATGTAGATTAGTTATTATGAATGGAGTTTCTGGAACAATTAATTTTAGTCAACACTATAAACATTAAGGCTCAGATCCTCAAGTTTTTGAGGAATTTTGTCCCACATCATTCTAAACATGTGGTCACAAGTTCCTTGAACTTTCTTTGTTAAGCACAATTGTGTTTTGTTTCTAAAAGCAAGTTAAAAAACTTCAGACCAAAACATAGAATTAATTTTTAATCAGAAAAGCAGAGACGTTCAGATGGAACTATTTAACAGTCTGTATTTTAAGTAGTGCTTTTCTAAATATTATTAAAAATCTCAAAAAAGTATATCAAATGGTATTCAGAAAGCCATCTTACTGAGTAATATAACAACTGACATGATTTGAAATGGTGTTAAAGCTATAAATACATTGTCAAATTGTGATTTTTTTTTGTGGGGGGAAGTTGGGAATTTTGAAGTGAAAATACATTTTTTTAAATGATGGCATTTAAAAGATTTTTCACCCAACAATACTCACAATACTAAATTCTCCTTGTATAGTGATTAAAAAGCTATCAAAATGAGTATGGGGATACAAAGATGAATAAAATAAAAGCATGCTTAATCATAAAGTATTCCCAGGATATCTAAGATCAGTCACATCAATAGAAAAATCAATTGCAGTTCTACGATTATTTGAGAACACCCCAGGTTTCCCTGTTAAGCAGACAAGAAGTCCCTCTACACAATGACAGCTATAACTTGCTATGTAGACTGCCATTCTGCCATAGATTCAGTCGGTAAGGAAACAATGATATCAAATGGATTGAAACACCTGCATATTACCAGGTAATATGCAAAACATATCCATCCCTTACCATGAATCTCATCCAATATTTAAACTAGTGGATGAGTGTCATGCTCGAACTCATAATTAAAAAGAAGATACACATGTTGAAGTGGCTATTTTGAAGAAACTACATGAAATGGTTTTATCAGTTGGTCTGCCAAAATGCCTAATTTCAATCTCATCCATTCATCTAGCTAACTCCATATAAACTTCCACCTCTCGGCTCAATACGACTTCCATAAGAAAAGCCTTCATGTTTTACAGTATTGTCATGCTTAAAACTTCTTGTTCAATGCTATCTTTTATATGTTATATTTTCTATTAAGTTAGTGATTGTGATTCTCTATTTACTGTTTTATTCACTAGTAGTTGCTCGGTTAATATATTTATTATCTGATTAGTTGAGCTTATATTTAAACATTATATATTTTGTTTAATTATTATCATGGTTTCTTACTGCTTTCAGTAAAATATGAGAATACCTATGAAAGTGGCTTTCATTTATGGATTTATGGACATGTTTGAATTATCAAATCCAAACCATGATAATGACTATTATATCATAAGCTTTTGCAAAGTTATCCTAAATGTATTGTTGACTTATTTTCAAAATCATAATAAAAATCCTTGATTATAACCTAAATTTAAGTGCAACCAAGAAGGGGTACACTATATAGTAAAAAAAAAAAAAAATGTCTAAAACTTTGGCTTGAGTATCAGAAGGAATTAATTACAATTCTTTACTTACTAGTTGCTTCATTTTACCAAAGAAAACAAAGTTAGAACAGGAAGAATTTTAAAAAATTATTCTGCAGAATTCTTTTAGGTATAAGAATGAAAGAAGTGAGGAGAGAAAAGCACAATGATTTGTCTCAAATAACCAGAGTCAATAGAAAGCATAGATATAGAAGACAAATTTTTGAAAGCTATAAACACACTTTTTCTACTGCAAACATATGGACTTCATTTTAGTTATTTCCCTCCTTAAGAATTGTGTTCTTTAGAAAAGTTGTGCCTCAAGCAAAAAATAAATGATACCATTCATGTTTCGTGAATGAAGTAAAATCTTTACCTCTACAGCCTGGTCACTTAATGTAAGAATATCCAACGAAAATAACAAACCTAATGCCACTCATTTAACAGCAAAATGATACTGTCAGCATTTTGATTAATGTCTTTTGAATCAAGAGACCATTGTCTTATAGATAAATTCTAGAGCAATTGCTAGTCTAGACTCTGAAGTTGGATGGAGGTGCCTTCTAAATTAAATCCTTTCATATCCCACAGGCTGCGATCATGCACATCTGAGATGTGTTAGTTGAAATTCCACACAATCCTCAGTTGCCAAGTTTGCATGGACTGAACATGATACAAAAAGCAAAGACGCTAAGAAAAATTAACATTAAAAAATGAATATTATACAAAGGTCCTACACACAGCAGTGAGACGAGAAGGGCCCCTAGCATTCTCCATTCACAGATTTAGACCTGAAGTTGAACTATTCTTAACTCCAAGAAGAAACTCTGAAGGTAGGGAAAAGAGTTTCAAGAGTGAGCAACCAAAAGTGAAATAAGTCAGACACAGACAGACAAATACTGTGTGATCTCACTTATATGTGGATTGTAAAAAGCTGAAACAAAGTAGATTGGTGGTTGCTAGGGATTGGTGCTGGGGGAAGTGAGGAGAATTTGGTTAAAGGATACAAACTTCCAGTTACAAGATGAGTAAAGTTCCGCGGATCTAATGTGCAGCATGGTGTCTATAGTTAACAGTACTTTATCGTGTACTTGAAAGTTGCTGAGAGTAGATCTTAAATGTTCACACACACACACACACACACAGAGTAGTGTGAGGTGAGGGCTGTGTTAACTAGCTTTATTGTGATAATCATTTCACTATACATATGTGTGTCAAATCATCATGTTGCAAACCTTAAACTTACCCAGTGTTATTTGTCAGTTATATCAAATAAAGGTGGAAAAGAAAGATTGAGTAACCAATTAATTCAGAGGTATTGTGTGAACAGCTTTCTCTTGGGGACACATAAATACAACATGTGATTCTTTCCCTCAAGTATCCGGCAATTTAATTGAAGATGTACTTTTCTCACCATTTTACCAGTTCAGCATTCATTTCCTGAATATTTAGAGCATTCAGGTATTATGATAAATCATTGGTAAAAGAGGAATAAAAATAAGTGCCCTATAATCAGAGGAATGTCATCACGGGAGCAATATAGTAAAATTTTCATTAAAATATGGTAAGTGCTAAGATGGCAGGGTGCCCACTTCTCAGCATTTGCTTAGCCTTCATATAACTCCCATGAGAAGAATATAGGAATTTAATTTATTTAATTATGGTGATAAATATAGACAAATAACCTAATATAAAACTGGCCAAAGTGTATAAATAGGAAATTATATCAGACTAGACTATAATGTGCAGCAAGCATATGAAAGGATGCTAAAGCTTACTAGTTGGAACCTGCCAACTATAGCGGTAATGAGATGCCATTTTTCTTCCATCAAGTTGGTGAAAATTAAAAAGAAGAAATCAAGTCAATGATTTCTAGGGTTCCAGGAAGTAGGCTCACTCATTACTGGAGAGAATCCAAATGGCCATGAATTCATGAAAACTGATCAAGAAATAGGTACTAAAATGAAAATGCATATATTTTAATAAAATAACAACTAACAAACAAGTAGGGCAAATCAACAAGGACAAAAGTGAAAACTCCTCCAAGAGTATCCAAATGTTCACTACTGGGGAAGAGTTAAGGAATGCGGTTTTAATCTGGACTATTGGCTATTACATGTTAATTAACAGCACGGGTCAGATCTATGCATTTGACTGGAGGCCTATTCATGATGTATGTTTCATGAAAAACCGTTTTTGCTAAACAATGTTTATGTTGTGATGCTTTTTGTAAAACAGATTACATAGAACTCAATCAGTATGGTATATGTATATACATATACATATGCAAATGTATGTGTTCATCAGTGTGAAGAAAGCTGTGGAAGTGGCTGGTGCTGATCTTGGCAGCCTGGGGCATGAGGAAGGGAGTTAATATAGGTGATTTAGGGGCTTCCCTGGGGCTTCCCTGGTGGCACAGTGGTTGGGAGTCCGCCTGCCGATGCAGGGGGTGCGGGATTGTGCCCCGGTCCGGAAGGATTCCACGTGCCGCGGAGCGGCTGGGCCCGTGGGCCATGGCCGCTGGGCCTGCGCGTCGGGGGCCTGTGCTCCGCAACGGGAGAGGCCCCAGCAGTGAGAGGCCCATGTACCACAAAAAAAAAAAAAAAAAAAAAAAAGTAAATGAGTTTTAAAGACAGTGATTGCAATAAGGATGTGAAGTAGGAATTCTCTTACCTAACATTGTCTCTCTTAGTTACATGCACATTTGGTAATATAGTATATAAAGATGACTGTTTTAGGCCACAAATGTGCACTTTTGAAAGTAATGATCTAGAATCCTCAATAAATGTGCAAAATTGCAGAATATATTTTATTATCAAAAGTTGGGAATTTAAAAGTTAGACCTAAATTTTTTTAATGTAACTATCTTTAAATGTGATATTTTTCTTTGAGTATGACTTTATTCTCAAGGGAAAGGCCTCTATTAATTCCTGGCTAATGCATTAGAATTCTGCATATATGGCTAATGAGGTTCAGTTATATATATATATATATATATATATATATGTGATTTAATGTAAAATTTTCCCCTTACATAGCTTCTTATATTTTCACTAGTTGAGGTGAACACATGTTGATTTTGTTTGAAAATATTTATTATAAAAAAACATAGGTATTCTGGAAAATAGTTAGATGAATGCACTTGAAATATTTTTTTGTATTATTAATTGTTTGTAATTTATAGCCCTGTGGCTTTTCCCCATCCATTTGTACAGGTAATCAAGAGATTAATAATATTACTTCTAAAATTAAGATATTATAAACCAAAATAAAATTGTTAGGGTTTTTTACACTAATTTGTGAATTATTTTTCTATCTTTCATCCCACCTACTAATAGGTAGGTTGGAGTAGGTAGCATTGTACAATAACACTTTATAAATGTGTTATTGTACATACACAAATAGTCCATACACGAAATGTAAGAAACACCATTGATTAATGTTCAGAAAGAAGCCCTGACATATCTACATAAATCACATGCAATTGTGAGAAAGCAACTCCAGCTCCTTTGAGAAGATATTCTTTCATGAAACTGAAGTGCTCCTGACCTGGGTCTGAATAAGTAATTTTGTCAGTCCACTGCTCAAGGCACTGTGCATAAAACCGCAAGGATGATGCTTCACAGCAGTGATTGGCCCAGATGTTTGAATTTTGATTATGTTTGAGGTGGAAACGTTCAAAAATATGTGCTTTAATTATAGACATGGAAATAATTATTTCTCTGCCTCATCCATCACCCTGCCAAGGCTGAGATTTTTTAACTACTGCTTTGTCCAATGCATTTGTAAACAGACATTCTGCAATTCTGCTAGAACTGTTTTCAAATGACTACTTGTATATAATTTGCTTCAAGAAATATGTAAATGAATACTCACATACATACATTAATATATTCACCGATTATTTCTCTACTATCTGGTCCACGTGAAAAAACTTTCAGAGAGCCAGGGAAGATATTTTCCTCAACAAAATAACCTACAAAACATACACTAATCTTTGACTTTTCAAATACATCCAAAGGTCTTTGTTATGGCTAATTCCAATTTTCTAATAGAAGGAGATGCAACTTCGTATCACTTATATACATTCTTTTTAAAAATTTTATGTATTTATTATTGAGGTATAGAGTCACATAAGTTTCAGGTGTATGACATAGTGATTCACGATTTTTAAAGGTTATACTCCAACTATTATAAAATATTGGCTATATTCCCAGTGCTGTACCATATATCTTTGTAGCTATTTTATACATAGTAGTTTGTAGTACCTCAATATTCTACCTCTATCTTGTGACTTTGATACAATATTTATTTACACATTTTTGCAACTACCAAATTTTGTGGATCACAAAGTGACAAAGTCTACCTTCTGTGATAAAGTTTGCTGAGAAGAAATAAGGAATATTTCTGATTTGTATGTTTTATGCTTCCTACACATTTTTATATGATATTGCCTTCAAGTAAGTAAACTCTTGAGCATCTCCTTCATTTTCAGAATAAATGATCTCAAGTATTTTAAGTTTTATCTACTGAGGTAATTAAACGGGACCCAGGGTTTTCATCAAGAAAACCCTGCATATCGTAGTGATAGACTTTTTTTTTTTTTTAAGTCAGGCATCACTATGCTGCAATATGAATAAATTATTTAGATACATTCTTGAAATTACCTATAATTTATAGCAGCAATTTCTATATCAAATCTTAGTTAAACCATATATCATACTAAGCACATATTCTACTTTCCCATTTTACCTTCCAAATAAGCACTAACAATTAGGCACCATTTGACATTTGTCATGCTTATCGTCACAGCTGCAGTGACACTAAAGGTGACTAAGAATGGCGAGAACAGCTTTTTGTAAAGAGTAGAAAATAAAGGAAAATAACGATTGCTTCTCCTTTGCTTTGAGTGGTTGGAGGCAGATAAGCGGATTTGTAGTGAGGTCGTCAGTCACAATGGGGTGGTAATTTGAAAATGGATTAGTTTAGAAGTAGCGATTTCTGCTCCGTGGGCTTCAGTGCAAAAGTCTACCTGATTCTGTAAGAGACCTCATAAACTGGCAGAGATCAATGCCTACCTAATGTGCCATTATGCACTGGGCACACTTCAGTGATTACAGCACAGCTGTGGCTGGGTTTTGCTTGATAGTTCCTTAGCACTTGCACCACAGGTGTTCCACACAATTATTTTTCCCAAAGGAATAAACTCTTTAGGGAATTAAAGTGGAGAAGAGAGGCTTTTCTTCCTAAGAAGCTTTTCACTGTTAAACTGAAGAATGAACAGTGTCAGATGTCAGTAATGTCAGCCCAATAAGAAATAAAGACTAAACAACTTATGAGAAGGAAATCATCCTGTATTATATGTCTGGATGACACTTTCTTATGTTTAAAATTTTATTGCATAAGACTACCTGACTGTGTATCTTGAAAGAACATGACAATACAAATTCCAAGTTGGAAATGTTCACTGTTTTAAAGATTATAATTTCATATCAAAATGTAAGAGCATTAACAAGTATTTAAGTTGTTTAGCTTTTCTTACAGGCCATGCAAATTAGCTGGCAACAAAGAATGAAAAGGAATTCGGTCAAATGAATTTACAAAATTTGAATATGAGATACCTTACCGATAATCCTTAGATCCTTATGCTCAGTAGATTTCTTCACTGTTGCTTGCAAATGTTACGTGTAGGAACAATGAATAAAATATTAAAGGCAGGTAAAATAATTTGAAATGTAAATCCGTATAGTATAAATTAATAAATCCTGTCATACTTTAAACAAAGGAATATTAGTAATGTTAGTTATATGAAACTTTCCATTTTCTAGCTCTTTAAATTTGATATGATATGTAATGCGATGGTATGAACAACATTCCGGGGTAATGCATCACACAGAAAGAAATTTATTGAGAATAATTTGTGATTAATTCCTTGGCACTAGTTGGAATAATATCTGGTAAATGGTCTGAACCCTTTGAAGTCCTTTTTTCTTCCTTTAAGATAGATAATGTGTTTATAGTTAATAACCAAATTTATCAGGATCATCAGGTTTCATTCTGCTGCCTGACCTGTTCTAGGGTAAAGGAATACAATTACAATGATTAGCAAACGATACTCTTTAAGATTTTAGGAGCATATAAAAGGATTTCCTGTCCCAAAGCATTCCTCAATCTGCTCATGCAAAATCCTTTCAAAAAGGAACATTCATCTAATCCACAGTTAAATATTAATCTCTAAATTAAATATTCCTAGTAGAGGTAACATACTAACTTGAAATAGTTTAGTATGTATAACAAGGATGGTGACAGTCCCA
Source organism: Lipotes vexillifer (assembly GCF_000442215.2). Classification (NCBI taxonomy): domain Eukaryota; kingdom Metazoa; phylum Chordata; class Mammalia; order Artiodactyla; family Lipotidae; genus Lipotes; species Lipotes vexillifer. The sequence goes on along the minus strand of NW_006790467.1, from coordinate 458,376 downwards.
TTTAATACTTCCAAAGAATTATGTTCAAATTCCAAATGGATAATTAATTTTAAAAAAAGGACTTAATTCAGAGGAGAACTGTTGCATGTCATGCCATATGGGAAAAAAAAAAAAACTCACTTGGAAAATTGGGGAAAAGAGGCAATTTGAAGGCTATCATATGAAAGGAAGATGAAGTTTCAGCTGTGTAAATCCACCAGGGAATACTTGGAATACTCCCTGGCTCCTTAGACATAATAGATAAATAGGAAGAATAACATTTTAGCTTATAGAACAATCTAAAAAATATAATGAATGGAATAAGCTATGTTGAAATTATTACAAACGGTAATCCTTCTCCAAGGGTATTGAGCTCAGAGAAGAGATCCTTGGATTCTGAATTAGCCATGGATGCAGGCATATTCTTTAATATTCTGTGACACTATTGTTTTATTCATAAAGTAAGTGGGTTAGTCCTATTTTTAAATAATAGAAATTGGGGCTTCCCTGGTGGCGCAGTGGTTGAGAGTCCGCCTGCCGATGCAGGGGACACGGGGTCGGGACCCCGGCCGGGGAGGT
>NW_006790467.1:449850-457698 GCF_000442215.2 Lipotes vexillifer | reverse complement strand
CGGAAAAAAAAAAAAAAAAAAAAAAAAAAATCTCCTAGGTGTCTCTTATTGGGTGTATTAGATGACCTAAATTTGGGATTAACATATACACACTACTATTTATAAAACAGATAATCAACAAGGACCTACTGTATAGCCCAGGGAACTATATTTTATAATAACCTATAAAGAAAAAATTTGAAAAATAAAAATTATCTCTAAATGAATACTTTGTGTATTACATTTTAAAAATGATCAAGATGGAAGTATCCATTGCCTGAAGTATAGAAAAATAAGACTCCACATTGCGTTTATGTGTGGAGGGGGTGATGATTCTCAAAGAGATATACTAGAATACATAAGGTAAATCTTCCTTTCCTTCCCATGTTTCTAAAGCCAGCATTGATCTTTGTTATAGTTTTTGTATAGTGTCATGAGTTTAATATAATTAATCTAGTTAAATACTCACTCTCAGTGTCCTATAATGACTTTCTATTTAAGGCAAACCGGAGAGGCACACTCTGAGCCTACAGATATTATGGCAAGCCTGTTGCGAACAAAGAACATTTGAAGCGTTTGCTGTAGCTGGCTTAACACAACGGCACCTGGACAGAATACCGCAGGTACTAGTTTTTCCAAACTTGCCTCCATTTAATATACACAATCATAAATCTGAAAAAAATGTTTTTGGCCTACTTTTCAAGGTAAAGAAATATATAGACAAGGATTAAAATAAACACATTGAAGAAATTGTAAAAATTTAGTAAATAAGATGAAGATTTGCATTATTTGAGAAGTAAGAGCTTTGGTTAAAATGCTGACTGGAACTGACAGTTCCTCACAATTCATTCTTAGAAAAATAATCCAATTAAAAAGACTTCTCAAAGACATGCTTTTCTGAAATTATTGAAAGATGGAAAAGAAAACTTCACATTTGAATCAAATGGAATGTCACCTTAAAATAAAGCAAGATAATAATAATAATAACAGATACAGCAGGTTATGGGTTTTCAGAAACCAAATAAGCTGGGGAAAAGCAATGAAGAACAGAAAGGAATCAGGCCTGGTAGAAGAGGAACACTCTTCCCGTGATATTATTTGGCAGAATGAATTTGAAAATACATCTTCTGAGTGGTGTTTGGATTAAGAGAATGATAAAAGAAAAAGAGAGATGATGATACATTGGAAAAGCAAAATAGATGATCCTTTTCAGCTTTAAAAATGCTATGATTCTAGGCTTTAGATGATTTGGCATGAAAAACTAAGAGAACATGGCAAGTTTAGTTATTCATAACAAAGTAGGATAATGCGAACTTTATTGAGTTATTATACTCATTGAGGGATAAAAAGACCTTGACTCTGCTGTAACTTAGATGGAGTAGAACCTGGGATGGTGCCTGGTATGTAGTCAGGGTCAGTCATTTTTTAATTGAATTATCCCACTAATTTCAGTAGATGCTGAGTTAAATGCTTAAGGAACTTCTTTGCTCTGTGTTTGTTTGTCTTAGGGAAGATACTTATATTTTCTAAAAATTGTGTAAGTATAGATACAGTGTATAACTTATTTCTTTTAAATATTGAATATAATTATTGATGATATGAGTTGCATCAAATATTAAGAACCTTGAAAATACATTATTATTGCATTTTTAAGTGGTGCAAATGTAATTCCTTGCATTTAAAAAGTTGAAACATATAAAACATAGTCAGGAGCCTGAAACAGCAGAGCATAGCATTAAAGAATCAGTCTTCAGTGCAGAGGAAGAGTGGCAGTAGAGTTCAAAAGCTGCCTACCTTTGAGGGCTGGCTATTTCTTTGAATTCTATCTGCTCTTTTGATAAACTTTTGCTCAAATCCTCTAAGGCCTGTTTCTACAGAATGGGAAGAAACAATAGTTCCTGTATCACAGAGCTATTCTGAGGAAATGAGTTGAAGTTGTAACAGTTTTTTCAAGAAATGTTAGCTACCATTATCTAATAATATAAGAATCCTATCAAACTAAAGGTTGTAAATGGAGAGCTTTAAATACTGTTTTCTTTTTACTTTCCTAGAGAGTCATATTTGTTATTTATTCTTTAACCAGAGTCTATAACTTTCGATAAAAGTTTTCAGCCGTCCTTGAGTAATTTTTTTTTTTTAGAAAAGCGAGGTAATAAATGTATCAAACTGAAATTCTAAGCCCACTCCTTCCTTTAGCTGCTTTACTTTCTATCTGTTCTACATTCCCTCACTGTCTGGCACTGAATTCAATGAGACTTCAAAATGTGAATGAGAGTTTGATTTGGATGAGCGTCAAACCAAAGCCACCACTACTACGTTGAGGTGCCTTGTATTTATTTCCTTTTTTTCCTCTTAAAGTAAAAAAATCCGCTGCATTGCAGTGTTTTAGCTGAGATGGGGGAGGAGGTGAATTAAAATGTTTTAAACAAAATTTAACATGCCAAGACTTCAATGGAATTTCAATCATTGTAGTTTATGCATATTTACTGAGGGCTATGCTTTTGCTAATGTAAACAGCTATTTTTTTTCTTTCCCAACAAGTTGCCTGTTACCAGAGAAAATATCTCTTTGTATACAGCTTCTTTTGTGAGAACCATCTTGCTAATTAAATGAAAAATGAACAAAATATTCAGTGAGATTCTCAAAAGATAAATAATAATAATAAAGGTTTTTATGCTAGCCTTTATATTTGTTGGTTAAAATGTTTGACATCACCAGCCTTTACATCTTAATATTTAGTTGAAAAGAAATATAACTTTACTATTAAATAGTTTGGGTTTATTACTTCCTCTTGCCATAACCACATTTTTTAAGGAATTCCATCGTGTGTGGATGTTTGTATGCATGTGTATGAACATACATAATTTTTTCTTGTATACCTTTGTTATACCTGTATTGCTTTCATTTCCTGGAAAGCCTTTTAGTAGAGCATAAAGGCAAAATTCTTTGGATTTGCCTTTTGCTTCATGTCTTCCCTCAGGTTTTCAGGCACCTGCTACGTTGTCTTCTGTATTTAGACAGTAAGGGAAGTAGACTCATTGCAGAGGGAAGTTTGAGTTTCCTCTCTGAAACCACCTGGCAACTGCAGATAAACGGTATATGTAAAGTGGGAGAAAATTTCTTAGGACCTCCACAATTACAACACAAATAATAAAATAAAATGAAGCTGTAGTTACATTGTCAAACATAAAAGAGTACAAGAGAAGAAATCATAGAATGTGCCCCACCAAGCACACATTGAGACCTGCTGTTTTCCCTGTGGGTGTCCACATGACTTTGATTTTCATTTAATGACAAGAAAACACAAACACTGGCAAAAGCTTTACTCCAGTTTTGGTGACCTCACTGTGTTAAATAGGACTTGAATTTGAGTGCCTAAAGAAAACTTCTGTAAGATATGTTTGTTTGGCTTTTATTCCCAGAAACTTAACAGTCCCATCAATCAAAAGAGAAACATCATCTAGAAAATGGGAAAAAGTGTTTTGATAGGGAGATTAAAAAATAAGCATATTCTCCTTCCTCATGACCTTTGTTATTAATAACTTTGAAAAAGTCATTCAATTCATAGGACACAGTGATTAAAGGTGATCCAAACTTCTGTTTGAATTGTTCAGTACTCTTTACAGCATAGGATGCTCAAGTTGAAGGTCAAGAGTCATTTCAGTTTTTGATGAGTGTGAGGAAATGAAGCAGATTTTTACATCCTAAGGTTGACCATCTACCTAGCCTTGTCTGCTCTCACTCTGAAGTTTTGTAGGTAAAGTCTAACGATCTTAGGTAGTGATATTGTCAACTAGGATAGATTTAGGGCTGCATCTGCTCTTCTATGTTTCAGTATCTCAGAATCTAATTTTCAGATAATTCCTGAGTCATAATTCTTGAAAGAAAGGAGAATGCAATACTTAGAGAAGGGTAAGAGAAGCTAGTCTTTGAAACTCAGGAGAACCAGGTTAAATATTTCCTTAATAGATAGCCCCTTTGCTCTTCCTACTAATCAGTGTCAGCCAGCTCTTGAAGTAAACACCTGCTCAGAGACAGGTACACATGGCGTTTACTTTAGAAGATAATGTAGGTACTCAATTTCTTTTAAATTTAGACTTTATTATAAATCAGTAATCTGCTTTCCTTGTATAATGCAACTATCTGGATTTAAAAAAAGAAAATAATGCTCATTTTTGGAAGTGATATTAATCATAACACTCTTATTTAAATATTTTCTATATACTGTAGCAAAATTTCCTCTTCCAATCTAGAATAGTGATAGTTTTCTACCATATCCAGTCAGCTGCCAACTTTTCTATATTCTTCTCTAAAATATTATATTTTTCTATAATTTTATTATTTTATTTTCACTGGTATTACTTTTCTTTAGGCCCTTTTAACCTTTCACTTAGTAAATTACAGCACAAGGAAGGAATTACAGATTATATTGAGTATTTTCTGGAATTTTAAGCCTGGAAAGATGACATTAAAAGTAGTAGTTAAAATTTTAAAAATTGAAGAGAAAGATGAGCTTAGTTTTGACCAGATTCAGCTTGATACATTCGTTCAGAATTACCAGCACACAGTTTAATGCATGCACGTGTCTGTGTTTGAATGTATCATGGAAAAGGTCAGCATGTATGTTTTGATATAATGATTCTAGATTGGTATAATCTTGGGCGTTCTGAGAACAAAGATTTAAGGTTTGAAAAATTAAATAGGTTTGCAAGGCAAGCTACCCATTATAATGCATGAAACTTACACACGTACACAATATTTGAAGATTAACAATCCATGTTAAACTATTAAATACCTTACATAATTTTACTATTTTATTTATAGAATTATTTCTAAAATTTATTTCATTATGATAGTTTTTTTTTAATTTTTTAAAAGAGAAAGCGAGAGAGCACAGCTGTTACTATATAGAAATGAAAACATTTTTTCCCTTAGAAAACACTGATTTAAGTTATCTAATGAGTAGAGAAGTCTGCAAAAAAGGATGAAAGAAGAGGTTTCTAAACTTTAAGGGCAGAGAGTTGACAGAAGATGTTTTAGGAGAAGAAAGACTTAATTGTGTTTATTAATAGATAATGGGGGAAAGTCAATAGTAGTAGCATGAAATTTCAAGAAATTATAAGGATGATAAAAAAGATCATGAAGGCGATAAAAATAGATAATATCAATTTAATCACTAACGTAAAAATTCATTTAGGGCTTCCCCGGTGGCGCAGTGGTTGAGAGTCTTCCCGGGTTCGTGCCCCGGTCCGGGAAGATCCCACATGCCACGGAGCGGCTGGGCCTGTGAGCCATGGCCGCTGAGACTGCGCGTCCGGAGCCTGTGCTCCACAATGGGAGAGGCCACAACAGTGAGAGGCCTGCATACCGCAAAAAAAAAAAAAAAGAAAAAAGAAAAAATTCATTTAAAAAGCTTTTGGCTGGCAGCATTCTGGAGTTTTGAGAAATGAAGTGGCAAGTTTAAGGAGAATAGAAGTATTTTGTAATAGCCACAAAATGAAATGCAAAAAAAAAAACCCACTAGGAAATTGAGGATAAATAAAAGTATTGTAAGTCAGCTTTGAGAGTCCAGCAGTGGTGGAAAAATGTGAATTTACTGTGAAGTTGGTTGAAAGTGGTAGATTGATTCCAGTTAAGGATGATGAGCTGATACGGTTATGGACAGGGGTTTCTGTGTGTCACCTTTGGCATAGCAAGTTTTGTGCCATCAAGGGCTCAGATGATTTTGAATGTGAAAGAGATCATTTAAAATGGACGATAAAGAAATCCCACTTCCACATAGCTTCTGAATGGCAGCCGAATGGCTACCTTCTCTCTTTCCTTAAATATCCATGAAGATATGAAAGATAAAGAAAATGTCTCAACACTATCAAAAAACATTGTAATAATAACAGTGAACATTTATTGAATTCTTACTATGTCAACCCAGTATAGTCATATGTATTGACTCAGTTTATCTTCGCTAATATTTTATTATTATCCATAAATTATTCCCATTTTTCAGCTGAAGAAATTGAGCTAGGGAAGTTAAGTAAAATAATCAAGTTTGCATAGCTAGTGAACAAGTGTTGGATTTGAACCTAGTGAATGCGGCTACAAAGTCTGTTCTTTTAAACACATTATATTGTTTAACATCAAAACCTATGAGAAATGATAATAATTTCAAGTTGCAACAAGGTGAGAATACAATTGGAATGAGAGAAACCCAGGCTTCTGTTGATGACCTAAACTGTTTTCCCCTTTTTCTCTTGAAGAGAGGAGTAGGTGATCCCTTTCTAATCCTATCCAAGTACAGCTCATGTGTCATGCCCACTTAATTATCAACACACTAACACCAGATCTAACTTCCACACAGCTGCCGGGTGACTCCCTGGGACTTAGCAATGGGTCACGCTCAGCAGTTTCCCCAGGCTGCCCATCCTTTTCTTCAAGTGGTCTTCCTAGGGCTGCTGGCCTTTCCTTTTAGCACCAAAGACTTCTTCTATGGATGATTGTTATGCTAATCTCACCCTGCTTGGTCCAGCTCTTACAGTAGTGGAGAAGTAAGGAGGCAAAGAGAATATAATCCTTATATCAGAATTGAGTTTTCCAAGCAATAAATCTTTGATCAACAATTAGACAAAATGCTAGTGGCTTGAAAAATGCTTTTGAAAAACTTAAGAGCAATCACTGGCAAATATTAAACATGACATGCATCCTCTTACATAGCAGTAAATTTAAAATCAAATTGAACACAGTCCATATAACAAAAATATAGATGTCAAGGACGTATGAAATTAAAGAAAAAGACAAAGAAGAAGTATATCTGTTATAGTAGTAAATTGGGAAAATTCCATCTTAAAAGATACATTCTCTCACTTAGGGGAAAAAACAAGTTTCAGTGATATACCATTTGAAAGATCAAATGCCTAAAATTTGGTATCATGAAGATTTTTAAAATTTTAACAGAAAAATGAAAATCCAAACAATGGGTGAAACTATCAAGTCATTAAAATTAGAAGAAAAGTGACAATGCAATTTTAATATTTCTATATAGGCATTTCAACAACAAAAAAAGATTAAATGGGACAAAGAGTTACACTGATTGGAAAACACATAATTCATAATATGGACATAATGTAACTTTAACTCTGCCACACATTGCAATGGTATAGTGATCTTTCACATTAAGCTTCCTACCACCAAGGAGCTCATATTTTGAGCTCAAGGGGCCATGTGATTCATGCCGATGGAGGTATATACAGAATGCTGTGGAGATATATACTGAATAATATCTAGACTGGGAGATCAGACAATACTGAGGTGATTTTTATTAGGAATAAGTTACATAAATATGGCAGTACTTGTCCAGATACAGAAGAGAAATATTATAAAACCACAAAGACCATGCATATAGCAGGCCAGTATCACACATTTCCCGTGCACATTGGTTTCAAATTATGATGCGTTTGACTAACTGCAAAAAAGTTTTCATTTATCTTCTATTGTTTCATATAAAAATATTTGTTCTGCTTTGTTTGCTTTCATCCTTTTTATTAGACACAATTTTATTTGGAAAAAATTCAAGGTTACCAAAAAATGTCAAGAATGGTACAAAGAACTCCCATGTATCCCTTACCACCATTTGGTTTTGACAACTGCCCAGGCAATTATCACAACTGAATACAATCCAACCTGGTGCCTTGCACTCAGTGGTCATGTCATTCTCGTCTCCTTCAAAAAGAGCAGTTCTTCAGTCTCTCCTTGACTTTTACAACCTTGACATGGTTGAAGATTCCAAGGCATTCATTTTGTAGAATGTCCCTCAGTGCAGTATTGTCCAGTGTTTCCTCAAGGTCATACCTAGGAATATACCTATAAGGTTATGCA
>NW_006790467.1:411763-449840 GCF_000442215.2 Lipotes vexillifer | reverse complement strand
TTTTGGCAGGAATGCACAGGAGTCATTCTGTGTCCTCACTGTGTCCTGTCAGTTTGCCTATGATATTTGTGTCTCATTACGGTCATATTGCCTTTGATAATTTGATTAAGGTGGTCACTGCCACGTTTTTCCACTAGAAAGTTACATTTCTTTTTTCTCTTGGTAATTATTAAATATTTTGCAGGGAGCTATTTTGAGATTAAATAAATATCCTGTTTCTTTTTCCACTTCATTCATTAATTTTATTTTATTTTTTTATCTTTATTTTTTAAATTTAAGTATGGTTGATTTACAATGTGTCATTCATTAATTTTAGAAACTTGGTATTTCTTACCTGTATTATTACTTTCATGATTATTGATGATTATTTTCTAATTTCATTTATCACAATGCGTTTATTATTTGACACTCTAGTGTAAGGGAGAGATTTTTCTTCTCATAATTCATTTATTTATTTGTTTATATCAGTGCGAACTAAAGAATTTTATTCAGTGTGTTATAACCATTACTATAATTGTTCAGAGTTGGTCAGCAAGAGTCCTTTAAGCTAGATCCTTTATCATTTTGACATGTCTAAATCATTCTTTGAGTACTTCAATACTGTCTGGTGCACACAATGTTCTAGAATCATCTTGGAGTTGCTGCAGCACAGAAATTAGCCATTTCTTCAGGGAGCCCTTGTTCCTTTCATAGGAAAATACCATGTAGAAACCAAGATCTGAGTGGTACGTGTGCTTTGTATTATTGGGATTTTGCTACTCATAGGCCCTCTCAGTGGACAGAGGTAGGAAATATATGTGTTTACACTTGCACACATGCACATACAGAACTTTTTATCTATATCTGTAACTATACTTATATCTATATATTAAACTATGACTTCATGCTAATAAATCCAATTTTTTAAGACTTTAATTTTTTAGAGAAGTTTAGATTTAAAGCAAAATTGATGGTAAGGTACAGAGATTTCCCATGTACCCCCTACCCTCACATATGCATAGCCTCTCCCATTATCAACATTCCCCCACCAGAGTGGGCCATTTGTTACAATTGATGAACCTGTATTGACACATCATAATCACCCAAAGTCCATGGTTTACTCACATGGATCCTGACTTTAGTGTTTTATCTAAAAAGTCGTAGACATAATCAAGGTCATCTAAGTTTTCTCTTATGTTATTTTTTAGGAGTTTCATACTTTGAATTTTACATTTAAGTTTGTAATCCATTTTGAGTTAATTTTTGTGAAGAGTACAAGATCTGTGTCTAGATTCATTTTTTGCATGTGGATGTTCAGTTCAGTTGTTCTAGCACCATTTGTTTAAAAGACTATCTTTTCTCCATTGTAATACCTTTCCCCCTTTATCAAAGATCAGTTGAGTATATCTATAAGGTGGGGTTCTATTTCTGGGCTTCCTCTTTCTTCTGTTCCATTGATCTATTTGTCTGTTTTTTTCACCAATAACACACTGTTCTGATTACTGTAGCTTTAAGACTGTAGTCTTGCAGTCAGGTGGTGTCAGATCTCCAACTTTGTTATTATCCTTTAATATTGTATTGGATATTGTGGATCTCTGTGTAAACTATTGAATCAGTTTGTCACTATCAATATGATAACTTGCTGGGATTTTGATTGGGATTGCATTGAATCAATAGATCAACTGATATCTTGACAATATTGAGTCTACCTATCCATAAACATGGAATATTTCTCCATTTAGTTGTTTGATTTTGTTCATCAGACTTTTGTACGTTTCCTCATATACCTCTTATACATATTTTGTTACTTATATACAAGTATTTTATTTTGGGGGTGCTAATGTGAATGGCATTGTGTTTAATTCCAAAGTCCAGTTGTTCATTGCTATAAAAGAAAGCAGATGACTTTTGTATTTTAACCTTATATCCTGCAACCTTGCTATAATAACTTATTAGTTCCAGGAGGCGTTTTTTTTCTGTTTTCTCTTTTGAATTTGTTACATAGACAAGGCTTTGAGTTTTTCACTATTAAGCATGATGTTAGCTATAGGGGTTTTTAAGATATTCTTTACCAAGTTGAGGAAGGTCTTCTCTATCCCTAATTTACTGAGTGTTTTTTTATCATGAATGAATGTTGGATTTTGTCAGATGCTTTTTCTGCATATATTGATTTGATCGTGTTATTTTTTTCTTCTTTAGCCTGTTGATATGATTGATTACATTACTTGATTTCCAAATGTTGATGCAGCCTTGCATACCTGGGATAAATCTCACTTGACTGTGGTGTGTAATTCCTTTTATATATCATAGGATTTGATTTTCTAATACTTTGTTAAAGAATTTTACATCTACGTTTATGAGAGATATTGATCTGTAGTTTTTATTTCTTGTGATGTCTTTGGTTGTGTTATTAGGGAAATGCTGACCTCATAGAATGACTTAGGAAATTTTCCGCCTGCTTCTGTCCTTTGAAAGAGATTATAGAGAATTGGTATAATTCTCTTTCAACTGTTTGGTAGAATTCATAAGTGAATCCATCTGGGTCTTGTGCTTTCTGTTTTGGAAGATTATTAATTATTGATTAAAGTTCTTTAATACAGGCCTATTCATATTGTCTATTTCTTCTCATGTGAGTTTTGGTAAATTGTGTCTTTGAAGGAATTGGTTCATCTCATCTAGATTACAAAATTTGTGGGCACAGACTTTTCCATAGTATTCTTTTATTATCTTTTTAACGTCCATTGTATCTATAAAATAGATTCAACTTTAACCTATCATTAGTCATGCCTGTGCAATGACTTTTAGACTGAAACCAGATTGAGGGAAGAAAAAAAAGAAAGGCAAGTATTAAAAAGCCTTTGTTTTTGCTGATATTGTTTTTTAAGGCTTCCTTGTCATCTCCTAATATTCAGTGACTTTGAGACGATGGAAGGATGTCGTTTCGTCTCGTCCCCTCATCTTATGCCTAAAATGATTGAGAGGGAAATGGGACTACTTGCAAAGCAGCACATTTAGGTAAAGGTTAAGTCATACATTTTACTCAGAACATGTAAGTTGTCTAATGCTTTATCTACCAAACATTATTTTACATTTACTTACTAAAAAGAAAATAAGATGACTAAGACTTAGCTAGTTAGATTTCATATTTATTGAGGGACTGCTATAAACTGGGCACTCTTTCATAAATTGAATCTTTCAATCTTTTCAACAAAAACATGCAATAGTAATTAAAAATCCACTTTACTAATGAGGATACCCTTATTCAGAAAGAATTAATGAATTGCTTAAAGTCAAATAAGATCATCAAGTATGGCTCAAATTTTGCTGAATTGATTCTAAATCTGCTGAGCTTGATAGTACATTACTGCCTAAGACATCTGTAATAGCAGAAAGAGGGCTGGAGTGAACCATGCCAAATGGCAATCAAATTAAAATAATCAATGATTTTTAAAATTAAATTAGATAGTGGAAGTGATTGATGTTTAATTTATTTTTACCATCTTATTTGTGAAATAATGCATCCACTCAAAAATTACTTTAGTAAGCACCTACCATGTGCTGGAAATTGTACTTTTAATGGACAATTAAATGGTGATTAAATCATACCATCAAAGACTCAATTAATAACATACATATGTGGGAAAACATACAGTTAATAAAATATATATTAAGCATAATATAAGGAAATGCTTTTTGTGAAATGCATACAAAACACTATAGAAGTATAGATTAAGGAGCCAGCAGGTACCTTCAAAAAAGAGAGGGATGTAAGGAATAAAAGCAATTTTTCTTTTTATGAAAAGAGAAGCATTAATCAGAGATAGTGTGTTTAATGAAGCTGGGCCACATCTATCTTTTTTACACCCCTATTACCTACTAGTGTTACCTGCTTCGGTGTAGACACTCAATAAATATTTATTTAATAAACAAATAAATGAAAGAATAAATATTGAGTGAATATCCAGTAGCTTCATATAGCTGAAACTTAGATTATGGGATGGGGAATGGCAGAAGGCAAATTTGGAAATATTAATCGAGGCACACAGTGAATGTTTTCACTACCACTTTATGTAATCAGGACATTGTTCTGTGATCTTGAACAGCAGCAACCAAAGTAAATATAGTGTGAGCCACACAAATAATTTTAAATTTTCTAGTAATCACATTAAAAATTAGTAATGTAGGGCTTCCCTGGTGGCGCAGTGGTTGGGAGTCCGCCTTATGATGCAGGGGACACAGGTTCATGCCCCGGTCAGGAAGGATCCCACATGCCGCGGAGCCTGCGTGTCCGGAGCCTGTGCTCCGCAACGGGAGGGGCCACAACAGTGGGAGGGGCCACAACAGTGAGAGGCCAGCGTACCACAATTAAAAAAAGAAAAAAAGAAAAAAATATTAGTAATGTATCCCTACTCTACATTAAATGAAATTTATATATCATAAGGATCAAAATTATTATTTTGACATATCATCAGTCTTAAAATTATTAATAAAATATTTGACATTATTTTTTCGTACTCCTTTGAAATCTGGTGTGTATTTTACATTGACAGTGTCTCAACTTAGATTAACCGCACATTAACTGCTCAATAGCCATATGTGGCAGTGGTTAGTGTACTAAGCAGAACAGGTCTAGGGTTCTGGTTACTTAAAGCAACACTTAAAAAGCTGGTAGAAATGCAGAATCCTGGGCTGCACTGGAGACCAACTAAATTAGAATCTGCATTTTCTTAAGAACTTCAGGTAGTTTTATGTACATGACAGTTGGGGAAACGCTGGTCTAGATAACCAGCTCTAACGTTAGGTGTGTACAATCCCAAGGAGTTCAGAAGATACATGCTACTGGAGTGCAGAAAGATTAGATCTATCATTTACATTACATTACATTTTAAAAGTCCAAAGTAAATTAAGCTCCACATATATTTAGTATTGTATCCACACTAGTGCCTTTATTTTCTCCAAATGTCAGATTATCTCATGTCATTAATGTCTGGTAACCTGAGGTAAGAGTTGAAGTTCTGCAAAGGGAACAAGTACTGTGCCTGTTATCTTTGCCTGTTAAATGGATTTATGAGTTTTATTGTCTCTTATGTTTCCTGGTATTAATTAAATAACAAAATGAAGACTGTAAAATATTTTTGCAAATGCATTTTTTCAAATAAAAGAAAACAAAACAGAAAAGTGCCAGAGCTAACCATTCTAATTCTCACAGAAAAATCTTCTTTAGTTTCAAATACAAACAGAAAAAAAAAAAAATGATGATATAATCAGACTTACTAAGCAGTGAGGTGAAACCTCTAAAGTTATCAAAATATCCACTTGAAATATAGATTAACACCCCTAAGGTTAATGGTGAATTTAACCCCCAGAATATATTGTACTTTGAGAATTACCTGATGATAGTAAAAAGCCATTATAATTAGTAAGACATTTGAAATATTTTTAATTTAATTTTTGTTAGGTGTTTTCTACAGGCAGCTTTGCCTAGGAGAGTTCCAATTCACAACACTTGTCTCAATATAATTATAAATAGCACCACCTTTTGCTCTCAGAAGAGTCTCTGTTTGGAAAAGAAGTCATTAGGTCACCCTGTTTATCACGTGCGCTCAAAATTTGTCTTTTGAGTGTCTTCTAATGTATGTAATGTGTAAGTACAGCAAATAGTACATGTACCTAATTTTAAGATGAATGATCATATATACTGGTAGAAATCTATTTATTTATCTATGTATTTTTGTTATGTTGGAGACCACACTGTGAAGACCTGACTTGAGAGAAACTGGAATGTTTCCCAGGTTCACTCTTAGCCCCATGCTTAATTGTTCTCGGCAGCCTCTTTCAGGCCAGGAATATGTGTTCCCTCTCAGACTGATGCAAAGTGACAGTCTAAGCAGAACTGTGTATTTTTTTTCTCCTCTTTTTCTTCTTTCTCGTCCCTAATTGTGGGAAGAGGGAGAAATAATTGTTAGGAATTTCAAAGGTCTTTCCTGCATAGCGGGTTGTTTACTGACCCAAGGAAAGGCAGAATCAACAGGAGGCAGCAACTTAACCAAGTTGAGTGAGAGTGGCCTGTGAGCTTTGAAGGCAAATTTGCAAACTGCAAAGTGGCTCATCCACTCATGGTTCACCTGGGATAAGTTAAAGATACCTGTAAATGGAAAATTTTATATTTGAGCAGATAAAGTAAAAAATAAAATTTAGATGGTTAAAAATGAACAGTACCCTAAATAAATGGATGCTTATATGATCTCTGAAAATCTTTTGGCACTCTACAAGTCTTTATTAAGAAAATAAGACATAGATGTAGTCTTCCATTCCATGTCGATATATTATTGTTTTTTTAGTTTAAGCTGAAGGGAATAGGATGATTCTAGAGAATGAGATGGTATTTGAGTGCCTGTATAATGAAACCGGCAAGGCATTTGGTGAGGGGTCAACTGAACCAGCAATTAAATGGATTAAATGCCCCTGAAATGTGGAAATCAAAGAAACATAAAGTTACTTGTTAAATATGACTCTTCATTATGGAGGAAGAAATTGGAGCAGGACACAAAGCCTGCCAAAACCTAGCAGACGTTTGGCAGGGAATGCCATCAGACAGACATTTAAATTACAGGTGTGTGTATTCTACTTAGAGAATGTCCAGGCATAAGCAATTGCTTTCTCAGTGTCCCCAGCACTACAAGAGACTTTGGTATTTTTCACACAGTGAAGGTTTAGATGGGGGCAACTTTTCTCAAGTGTGTTCCTTGGAACACTAGTTTTTCCAATATGCCTTGGGAAAAAGGTACAACATTCAGGTAAATATAGGAAAACAGTCACATTCTATTACTGTCCTAAAATTCACATTGCGCATTCACATACTTAATGGTCTTAGAGTTAATAGTCTTAATGGTCTTGCAGGAGCTAAATTAGTTGTTCAACTTTGTTCATTCCACCATTACCGAAGCATCTTAAATTTTAGAAACTTTACTGTGAGTGGCATCTATTAATATTCTAGAAAATAGTATCCTACAGAAAACATTTTGGGAATTGCTGGGCTGGACGAATGTGGCTGATATACTACTATTACTAGCATGCTGTTGGCCTTGATATGGATACCTAAGTTTCAAAACAATCAAAGATAGTATTGGAACGGCGTATCAAAATATTTTAGTTGAATTTAGATTTCCATTGCTCAGTTATTTGAGCCTTCCTCTGTGTCTGAAATAGCAGTGTTATTTTCACTCCTACATCAACGCATTAGCGAAAGACCTGGTTAACAAGAAACCTGACAAATAATATTGAACTATTCTCAGATGTGAAACTTGTGATTCTATAAATGCCAGGGTATAATAAAAAAATATGTATTAATATGTATGTGTGTATTTAATTATTTATTTTAATCAAACTACATATTTCTGAAATGAGGTAGATATACCCTCAGTGGTACAATGTAGAAAATCATCATTGTTACTGTTTGGATGATATAATATACTATTGGAAAATAATTGCATTTAAGTTTCAGCTAATGTTATATATTTCTTAAGGTGAAAAAAAAAAAGCTGATCTGTAAAAACAGAAAACTCCCTAAAGAATTTCTTGTTGGTGTTTAGGGACCAAATAGTATAGGTTTTCCAGATGCTCAGAGATAATGGTGTAACCTGACCAGCCTGTACAATGGTTAACTTGGTGGAAGTGTGGGAAAATATCTTTCAGCACTGGACTTTGTAATCTAGTCTCATTTACAATCAATATGAGTGATTCAGCTTGAGGAATAAAGTAAAGCCAATAGTATTGGTGAAAGGAAATGATATTTTAAACTGTCCCAAGGTATCATTACCAATACAATCTTATTTTGTTGCCTAGTTCTTCAGAACCAAGTTCTTTTAGCCAAAATTATTTAATATATTTAAACTGAAAAACAAATATTTTTACTTAATTACTGCTATTTTTCAGCTGAATCTGGTATTAATTACTGCTAATAATGAATATAAATGAACCATTATCTAATAATAAACAATTTAAAATAATTGGATTAACAAACTAGTAGAGAGGCAGGCATCTAGAAGTATTATGTCCTTAACTGTCATCCAAAAAATTTCAAATTTTGTAAAATCTGCAACAGGTGCATATGAAATTACTTTACATCTTCCTTTCTTTTCACAGATTCTATATTGTCTTTGATTTTAAGTCTTGTTCTGTAATTAATTGTAATGGCCCTATTGATATAGACTATGATATCACTTTTACCAAGCTAGTAGAAGGTTTCATTTTAGTTTTTTTTGTTCATTCATTCCATCAAGTATCCAAACGTGCCAGCCAAGGTGCTAGACACTGGGTGTATCTATCAGCAGGACAGACATGGTACCTGTCTTAAAGAAGTTTGTAAACTGGTGAGAAAGGCAATGACAAGTAAACAGACTAAGTAATTGCATTTAGTAATTGAAAGGAGTGCAATGAGGTATGACATGTTATTATCTCACATCAAAGATAAAGTTGAATTATGAGGAGCATGTTACTATAATCATAATGTTCACATTTTTGGTAGCATGTGTTTCTGAATTTCCGAGGATGATTTTCTGACTGGGTTCCAGTGGGACGTGACCTTTGAAGACTGTTGACAGATATGTGCCCACTCCACCAGACCCTCCTGTATCTTTCATGGTTAAGGTTAAAGGTGCAGGTCCTAGTTGTAAAATTAAGGACAGTCAACGGCTTGTAAGTTTGCTTGTGATTATGTTTTTTAGTATCCACTCAAGTATCACAATTACATGGACCTATGACACAAGGAGTTTATAATAATACTCAGACCAGATGAAATGTTTCTGTAAGGCTGATCATCTGATTTTTCTTTTATTCACATTTGTGTTTCTGTTCACGATTTAGTGAATATGATTGTCCAGAAGTTGTAATTCTGACTTGAGAGAGGCAGTTCTGACTAGAGTTGAAAACTGATGAACCACTTTTGTCTTGTGGGTCCATTATCTTAGCATTTTAATTTTTTTTTTTTACATTTAATTAATTAATTTATTTTTGGCTGCATTGGGTTTTTGTTGCTGCGTGTGGACTTTGTCTAGTTGTGGTGAGCGGGGGCTACTCTTCGTTGCGGTGTGTGGGCTTCTCATTGCAGTGGCTTCTCTTGTTGGAGAGCACGGGCTCTAGGCACATGGGCTTCAGTAGTTGTGCCTCACGAGCTCTAGAGCGCAGGCTCAGTAGTTGTGACGCACGGGCTTAGTTGCTCCGCGGAATGTGGGATCTCCCTGGATCAGGGTTCGAACCTGTATGGCAGGTGGATTCTTAACCACTACACCACCAGGGAAGTCCCATTATCTTATCATTTTAAATGGGTGTATATTTGGGTCTTTGAAATTAGTATACTTCATAGGAGGTAAATAAAAACTAAAGAGAGAGAAAGAGGAGAAAGGAAACCAGAATGAGGTTAGGAAGAAAGATGATATTGTCCACGATATATATTTCTGACAAAAGTTAATGATCCTTAAATTTGTCCAGTAGGAAATTGCTTCAGAGACATGAATGAAATCAGGTCCTACTAATGAAAAATCCCAACATAGTCACCAGGTAAACTAGGCAGCCCCAGGGATTAAGAGAAATAATCTACCTGAAACATTCCATTTTCTAGAGATTACCCTATTGATAGGACTCATGAAACACAATTTCTGTCTACAAATTGTGCTTCTATTTATTTTTTTAAAGTTTTCTGTTAGAGACTATTTTAAAATTTAATATTTGCAACTATTTATTATTCCTCTAAGAAATAACGCAATCCTAACGTATCCCTGAGAGTTACCAAACAAGAAAGCAAGATAAATCAGTAAAAGATGCATGTATATAAGAATAGAAAAAAGAACGCCTATGACCCAAGGCCAATAAACAGCACAGTAGATCCTAAAGAACAGTCAGAGCTATTCAAACTTGCTGGGAGTAACCAGGGGGAGGGGATTTATTTCTCAGTTTTGTCATCTTCCCTTGGCCGCCCCCTTCACTTGTATCCTCTCTCACAACAGGTCAAATAAAAGTCTGATATGGGGTATATGCCACAGAGATTCTGCAAGGCACACAGGTGTTGGCATTTGGCACAAAGATGTTTCAATCTTTATTTTCCATCATGCTAAGAGCAAATTTTTAAAAGAAAATAATTTACAAAAGTTTCTATACCTGGTTCACAGAATTAAGCCCACCCAGGCTGACAAGTAAAGCAAGACTTAGTACCACCTTGACTCTCATGGCCAGTCAGACAAGCAGGTAAATCATTTGAGAAAGATTTCCAAGCTTAATCCTTTGAAAATTGATCTCACCTCAGGGGGATACCAAATCGTACTCTCCATCTAAATGTTCCTGCTTTAAACCACACTTGCTCAACAAGTTTTGTAGGGGAGAAAAATTGTTTTTGTTTTGAAACAATATGAATTCATTATAAAGAAAATGCTTTATTCTTATTTTCAGAAGATAAGTTATGCCTTTTTTAAAAGTCAGTTTTTATTATAAAATGATTACTATAATGTGTTTATATACTCATAAAGAAAAGCATGCATATTTCTGAAGGCACCAATGTAAATATTTTAGCCAAAAGTAATTTCTGCCATGGAGTTAAATAGCAGTGAAATAGCAAAGACCAAGTGCTTTTTAAGAAAGTAAAACGCTGCATGAATAGTTGTTTGTGCAAACTTCAATTAATAATAATAAAATGCTTATCTCCTTAACATTATTTTAGACTAACATAGAACGTGTTCCAGAAGCAAAATGCTTGACTTGTGAGATAGGTGACCCCGATTTTAATCTGTGCTCTGCCATCAATTAGCTGTTTTATTTTATGTAATTCCCTTAACCTCTCTTGGTTAAATTCAATTATCCTTAAAATTGGAGAAATTGACTATATTATCTCCTAAGTCCCTGGAAGCTCTAAAATCTCTATGATGCTGAAAAGGCCAATATCATAAAATTTCCACCTCCATCAGTTTACATGCCTCTCTCTGGCCCAGTTTTGATCAGGTTTATATGAACTAATGACATGAGTATTGTGTCCAAGGATAAACTACTTCAAAGTTATGTTTCACTTCTTAGGTTTTCTTAAAATATGTTTTAAAATGTATGTGTCAAATAATTAGAATTTTAACTCCAACAATTAAACCAAATAATATGTATTAGGAACAGTGTTCTGGGATGATAAGAATTGCTGTATAATCCAGAATGTGTGTGTGTGTGTGTGTACTTTTTTTTAGCCAGTTGACAATTTCAGGCTATTTATTGATCCAGGATGCCAGAAGAAAGAAGAAAATGTTTCCAAGAGGAGAGAGAAAAGAAGGAAGGACAGGAGGAAGGAAGGAAGGGAGGGAGAGAGGAAGGAAGGAAGGAATTGTAAGAGCAAGAAAAGCCTTCTACTAGCTGTACAGTAAGGTTTATTTTGTTAGCAAGAGGAGGCACCATGAGGTTTTGCTCATTGATCAGCCATATGTGTGAGCAGCAAATTAGAACCATTCGTTTTTCTTGAGCTGGAGTTGCAATTCTCAAGAGTGGTGTGGATATACTGATGGGTCATAATTAGCTGGAGGTGAATTTCAAGTAATCTGATATTTGTTAAAGGAGCAAACTTTGCAAATGATTTTCTTTAAAGTAAATCAGAACACATTTAGGTTAAGCCTATAATAATAACCCCTTTGCTTCCATTCTGACATTCTATCTAGAGAGGAGCAAAAGGGTAGAGTAATAGAGGGCTGTCAGTTGTTCATAACTCTGATAGTGAGGGCCTCTCTAGCTAAGAAAGTCAAGGAAACTCTTTGGATGAAAGTTACAGAAACTGAATTCAACTTAACCTAAAGAAAGAGGTAAAATACTGGAAAGGACAGGGGTAGAGGTTTGCCTCAGATTTAATGAAGCAGGAAGTCAAATACTGAGCCTTTCTCTTTCATTTTCATCTGGGCTCATCTTGGCTTCACTTCTCTACTGAAGATCATGTATTCCACTAAGTGGGAGGTGTGAGGGCAAACATTGCAATCAGCCTCATCCTAGCTTGGGACTCAAAGGGAAAAGCAGAGTTCTCTGTCTCAGCGTATGTATATACTGAGCATATATATAGAGATAGATAGATAGATTAGACAGGTAGATAGATAGATAGATAGATGATATATTTATACATATATCATCTATCTTTAGATAGATGATAGGTAGAGATAGATAGATAGATATACATATCTCTCAAGGAAAAACTCTGTTTCACTCAGATGGGTAGGCTGGTATCACTTAAACCTTATAGACAAATCACCATGTCCATAAAGAAAAGGTACTATATCCAGAGGACCACATTACAATAATATACAGCCTCCTCGAATAAACAGGATACTAATATGGAAGGAGTGTCCAAAAGCCCTGGTTCTCTGCTGAGTTGAATGCATAGAAGTTTTTATGTCTAATTAATTCAGTTATTCCCTTCAATAATAGTTAGAAAATAGAAACCAAGTAATAGAGTTACATAATCACCATTTTCAATTTTATAGCTGCCCCAATGCAGTTCAGATACAGTTTGCATTTTGCATATGTATTGCTATAAAAGAGTCGGACAGTTTACAAACAAAAATAGAAATTAACACACCAGTCAGGCTGATAACCATGAGAAATATTAACAAGCACATGATATGTTTTAGAAAAGAAAAAAGCGTTTTCTGCCTTAAAATGACAACTTGCATTTCATGGCTACGACTTAAAAAAAATGTTGATTTAATTTGGATAACTAGTCCACCTGTGTGTTTGTATGTGTGTATGTTAAAGAATATTTGGTGACTTTGTTAAATATTTCAGACATTTAAATGACCACTGAATCACTTTTATCTTAGCTTTAACTTTCAAAATGTTCTGTGCAGTCACAGTCACAAAGCTGAAGATCATTTTGTTTAAGCAAAAGGATATACTGTATAGCACAGGGAATTGCAACGTGTAATGGGGTATAATCTGCAAAGATATGGCATCACTCTGCTGTACACCTGAAACTAATATACTATTTTAAATCAACTATACTTAAATAAAAATAAATAAATAAAGGTCATCTTGTTAATTGTAACATTATAATATCTTCATTTTTTTCTTAAGGACTTGCAAGTAAAAGTGTATGTATTTTTAAGTATAGGTCTTCCTATCAGGAGATGCTTAGAGAAAAAAGTTCCATTTTTAAAGACCCATGAACTGTTGCTTGCAAACAATATTTGTACTTTCTTGGGATTAGGTAAGGGATGTAGTTTATTACTATATTCTAACAAATTTACCCAGTGTTAGGCAAAAGAACTACGTTCTTAGAATTAAAAAGTAAAATTAATGATTCCTCCCACTGAAGTTGATGATTGTACATTTTGTGTGCACATGCACATTTGTAGGGAAGTTGGATAGAGATAAGAGAGTCTTGAAAACATATTTTTAAAATGATATATTTAAATGTGTAAGTATTTAAAAAGATGTCATATCTTCTCTAAAATTGGTGAAATTCACTTGACACGTGTTTTTACCCAATATATTGAAAATTAAATTATGTAATATGAAGTGACTTTCATAAATTTGTCTATATTTCACTTATAATCTCTATTATTTCAATGTGTATGATAAACAACCTCTAACTGTGATTTGATAGACACATCAATGATTAGGTAATGCTTATGTATAAGGTTGTAAATATTCTTAATAAGCTCTTATATATAACATTCACAATATTCTCGAAATGTTCTAGCAAGTCCTGCGGTGACCAAACCTCAGCTAATTCATCATTCCTATTTTCTCGCTCACCAGCTCGAGCAATTTCCTCCCATTTGTGTGCCAGTTGGCACTTCAAGTTTCTTTTCAATTATGTTTTTACATTTTTTGAGTTGTATTTGGCCTCCACTTTCACTGCAATTTTAGGTAGTACCTTTTTCTCACTAGATGACTCATAAGTCTTTCTTTTTTAAAATTTTAACTCAAAACTGTAAATTCCCCAAATTTGCCAAAGGATAATGAATTCATATTCTATAGTTACAGATTCACACCAAAGCTGTTTAATTTTCAAAGTCACTTTCTCATATCCATTCCCACCTATACTCTCTAACGTTGAAGTGGCCTCTTGTTTTTGCTGCTACTGTGATACTAGTAGGAAAAGTTTTCTAAAACACCACTTTGACCTATCCATAAATGGTCAGTGGACCCTTATTTCTTGCTAAAGTGTGTCCAAATTCTTGGTCCAGCACTGAAGAGAAATCATTCATGCTGTGATCCTAATAATTTTGTAGCAATGCTTTTACTGTTTATTATATATAGTCCATATATCAATTATGTCACTTATTCACTAAAGCATATTGTGGGCCTCATTTAAGCAAGAATGCTTGTTTAGAGGAGGCAAAGTGGTCAGAGTTTGGGGAGGCAAGGTGACTGGGGAGGTGGCAAGGATGGGACCTGTTAATTTTGTCTACTAGGCTGAACTGAGTAGTGCAGACAGAGGTATGTAAAGGGAGATTTTCAACTTGTCGGGCCGGCCTGGTGGACATAGTAGAATGTAAGTATTTAGTTCTTGTTCATTCACATTATTTCCTAACAGAGTAGTCCAACCCTTCGAATACCCAAAGGAAAGAGCAGAACACAGTTGCAATGAATTTATGTTAAGTACTGCTTCTTCAATGAGGCCTTAGACAGTGTCTAAGGGGCCACTCCATGGTTGCAAGTTTCCATTCTGGGATCAGGTTCAGAAGACTGTCTTTTTGTGTCCACAGAAAAAGAGACACAAGCTAAAGCAAAAGCAATAGCTTAGAGAATATGTGCATGAGCTTTGGAATCAATATGATTAGATGTGACTGTAAACTCAGCTTTACTGCTTATTAGCCCTCATTCCTGGTGTAGTTCATTAACTTTCTGAACCTTACTTGAAGTTTTGAAAACTTCAAAACAAAACTCAAGTAGAAGTCTTCAACTATGACGTAGGCTAGTCTGGGATTGGAAATAGGTGCTATTGGGTTCAGACATCAGCAGAACCTTAGGTTGCTAGGGAAAGGGGCAGGTAGTCTGATGACTGGGTCAGGAACTCAAAATAGAGACCATGACAGAAACCTGGTTCAGAAAAGTGGGCGAGAAGTTTGGACAACTTCAGCTCTTATACGAATCTGAGAACAAACTAGTCAACACTGAGATACTGTGACTCCGGTCAACTTACCAGAGACAGTGACTTGCCATCTTAAGTTCTACTGCAGAGCCCAGCAAAAATCTAGAAGAAGGAGCATATCTTGGCTTAAGCAGACTGGGAAAGAGCTCCTAAAGCCTCTCCCCTCCAAATTAAAAACAAAATTTTGTTTTTTAGACATGGATGTGGCTCATTCTCAGGATGAATAACGCTTCATTGCACTAGAGATCATCTCAGATCTGTGTATATGAATGCAGTTTATCTGAACCACATGGATCCACAATTGGGTTAGAAATCTAATAAAAATATGTTATCTTAATATATCAGGTAACCCTGGATTTATTGCTGTTACAGGAGCCAGAAAAAAAAGCCACAGGAGTAACTTTTCTTATAGAATTTTGGCTCTTCTACTGCCATGCTTAGCCAGAAGCAAAATACATAAATATTCAGGAAAATTAAAAAGAACCGAGGGAAAGACTTACCCATATTGTTGTAGGCCCCCTAAGTAGTCTGCTTCAGGTTACTCTTTATTTTCCTCAAATATTTACATTCTCTCCTAACACATTCTGGAATGATCACATTGAATTTTCTAAAGTATTCCATCTATGTGAGGAGATGAGGAGATATTTGTAAACTTGTATTGGCAGGAAGACAGACTGATGAACATGTAAAATATTCATTATCTGATTAAACAAAAATAAAGACTGAATACAAGAAAAAGAAAAAATAATGTCATAAACAGTAATGGAAGATCAATCATCCACGTCTTTCTTTGATGGAAGCAGTGACAATGCTGACTCATTCATAATTTGTTCACAAATTTCACTAAAATAGAAATTAGTTTACGCTGTGTTTTACATTTAACAGTGTCAGGTAGTCATGATGATGATTGTCATGTATATCTAATATGCACTTTCTTTTCAATAAACACTGGAGAGATGTAGGATAGATCTCCTGCTTTTAAATACTGTACAGACTGATGGAGGAAATATTGAGTATGGAACATCATTTCTAGAGATAGCTATTAAAGGCAATGTGTGCATGTGAGCAAGTGAGAGAAAGAGAATGATGACAGCAAACACTTATACAGCCTTGACTGTGTACCAGACATGCTACAAATGCTTCATATATAAATATATATAATTTAATAGTAATTTAATCCTATAACAAACTATGTGTTAGATACTTCTATTAAACCCATTTCACAGACACAGAGGGACATACACTATAAAATATCCCAATGAGGGAAACGAAAAGTAATGCAAAGACAAGCTGAGAAAAAGATAGCACGTGTCCTGCTGCCAACATTAAAATTATGTAAGTTCTGGAAGATGGGGATTTTCTAGTTCTGAGGCAAGCACTCCTGACCTTGTGCTCTGCACTACCTACAGTATTTTCCAAGTGAGACTGACTAGGACTTCCAGACCTTGAGTGCCCCTGCCTGCATATGCCTGGTTGTGGTCCACAAGATTAGACAGGAGCCCAAATTCCATCACAGAACTGTATAAAGAAATATATTTTAGAATTTGCGAATTTCTTTAAAAATTGAGTCAATGGGAAAATATATTACACAAGGGCTTATAAAAAGGAAAGATACCATAAGTAAATGAAAACTTTCCATATGCTAAAGCACATAATTGCCATAATTTATTTTTAATTAAGCCAAATTTTAAAAGACCTATAAATTTCTAATTTATACCTAACATTACAGCTTCTTAAAGGCAACCCCTTCCACTTCCTCCACAAATAAAACACATGTTTTCCTCTTCCCATGGATCATCCATGAGACATCTACTCTCTCTGTAAGCTTGATCTTGACACTCTGAATAAACTCTGGAAGAGTTTCTACAAGCTCTTAGTCTACACTTTGTGAAATACTTATCTGACCTGTAAGGCTGATGGAACATAAACAGGAAAAAAAAAAAAAAGCTTTTAGATGCTTGCCATACATTCAGGCTAGTAATGGTGAATTAAAAATTGGTTTAAATGTAAATGTTTCTTTTGGTTATATTTGTAAAAAAATTGTTTCATCACCCATATACTTATAAATTTGTAGGTATAACTCTAGTTATGGATATGGATATAGATTTCCTTAACTCTTCCTCTTATGGGAAGTAATCTAATGTAGAAGAGTTACCATCTTTTCAAAATGTTGCATTTGTTTTATTGAAGGCATACATTAGTACGATTATGTACTGAAAATATAGCAATCCTGAGAGGTGTGATGGCCATTACGTAAAAGGTATACTTGCTCTGGTTTCATAATTGATGTAAAACAGTAATGTGATCAAAGTAGGATTAAACCTAGAGATGTAAGTGTACAAAGTCCTCACAGACAAGGCCCAAAACATATAAACTTGCTTTTATAGACGTTGTTAGTTCAAAGGACGCTGTATATCTGCGAAAAGAAGATCTCTCCTGTTAAAAGAAGATAACAGTATTCAGTTTAATGAATGGCTGTGAGAGTTATAAGGAGTATTAGTAGTATCTTGCTCTACCCATTATAGTGTCTAGCACAGATTATTTATTAAACATATGTGAGTATTATTGTTATTATGGAGAAAGTGATATTTATATTGTTCCCCCATAAAGCTCTTAACCATATGCTAGGTTTAAAAGTTTCAGTCATTCTCATATCATTTTATTCATTCATTCATTTTTTTCATTTACGTGTTCACTTAACATGTATTTACTGACTAAGAGCAAAATCTTAGGCGCCATTCTCTTTGCTGTAGATGCAATGAAATATAGAAAATGTCTTTGAAAAAAATTTAGGTCGATAATGACATAGAGCATCAAGAACTCTTGCTGGTATCCTCCGTGGCCCTTGCTCTAAACCACTGCCTTTCCACCAGACACAGCAGGAGGCCTTGCCCTAGATTTATGGCATAGTATACTTCCAAGTGTTCCACTTCCTATTTTACTGGGCTAATCTCCCAGTTCTTTGCTTGCATCTTCCTTTAATGTCTTCTCGTAACTAATGTCTTCTACTAACTAATTTATGGCATCTGTATCTCCTCTTGGGTAACATTTGATCTTAGCAAGGAAAGATTCTACTTCTTTCTCAGCCCATAAATATTTCTGTTTTCTTTTCTAAAATAAGTACCTAGGATTTATTGTAGGAAAATCAAATAATAGTTGTTCATTTCCATGTTCTTTTTTTTTTCTCAGTAGCGTATTCAGGTCACACTTTCCCCAAACCCTTCACCAGATCCTTCCCCACCCCTCCCAACAACACACATAAACAAATATATATAACTTAAATATCTTTCACCTGAAAAGTCAATCCTGCAAGGCTTTAGAGAACCAGTTTCCATTCTCAGAGTGAGTCAGGTAGAGTAGAAAATTTACTCATCTCCTTGGTGGTAATTTATTCTGATGCTGGTATCCAGATAAAGGACATAAGAAATAAACTGTCTCAAAAAATTATACAAGCTACCTAGAATTAATAGGAAAATAGTATTCTGCATAACCTATCTTCTGTGGTATAAACTGAGTGCAAAAAGTTGTTGATAATCATCATTGATTAGTGGTTTTTAAATGTTCCAATGCTTTATTTTAATCTTCTTGGAAAAACTAATTTATATGAAAATATATATAAAATACAGGTATCTCAAAATTGAAGTTGTTTAAACATACTGGTCTCTAAAATGTCAGATCATCATAAGATATCCTATTTCTTTGCCAGAACTTTAGTTTCTTGGTCATAGAAACCAATTCTGGGCAACAAGGGAAATATAACAGATGGCAAAGCCACAGCTCAGAAAAGAAAAAAATAATCATCCCTTCTGGTTTAGATAATCCCTAGAGTTTTGCCTTTGGAATAAGACTAGTTTCCTGTAGCAGTACCTTAAAAGAGAAGAAGGAGGTTTTGTGGTTGGAATTTATGACTAGAAGTGAGGACTCCTAGGTTGTAATTTTGCATGCACCATTTATTCATTGTCTCTTGGAGCAGTAAAGCAGCACTGATTAATAAATAAATATTGGCAGACTGTTTCTAGGGCTCTGTGAAAAGCACACTAGGCAAATATTCATTGTCACCAGAAGTATTTAAAATATTATTCAAATATCAGATGGTAAGAAAAATGAAACAGGAGAGATTATTTCTACCAGTCTAAAAATATGTAAAATCCTACAGAAACCAAGTGTGGATTGTCTCTGTTTTTGTTTGTTTTTTTTTTTTCCACAAGGTTGAAAGAATTACATTGAAAGGGGTAGAATTATCTTCTCAAAATACAGCATATAACTCTTTCTGGGGATTTCCATATCACATTTTCTCTTTCCTCTGAACTTTTACATGGTGGAAAAGAGTTCCCCAAGAGTTCAGTAGAAACCGCACATTACTAAACATTCATCCATCTATGAAAACCCATTGTACACAGGAATTGAGGTGAATTTCGTAAAGTAATCACAACTAAGCAAGGGCAGCATGTGACCTTTGGAAATAGGAGCTTATAACTAGAAGACTAGTTCTTAAGGAAACCTGAAGTTCTCATCCATCGACTGACCCCTTAGGAAAGAACAAACTAAGTAAATGAAGTGCTGGATGTGAGTCTACATGATGAAGGAGGTGGAACCTGTCATACTCTGATCTTATATAAGAAAGTGGTGTCCGAAGAAAGGCAGAGAACAAAGCACTGAACATAAAGACTTGATCTCAGAGCTTTATAGTGAGAAGTGGTTCTCATTTCAGATTAAGTATGAGTATTTGCAACTGCTTTTAAATTATCACAGGAAAGTTATGAACACAAGAAGTGAAATACCATTCTATTTAACATGTCTAAAATAGGACAAGAAATTTTCATCATATATTATCTGATTTCGGTCCACATGTTTTTCTTTCACTGGTTTATTGAGTTATTTGAGTAGTGGCATTTATTCTATCCAAACCATGCTCTTAAGCACTAGCAAAAATATGTCTTTATAAAATTTTGTTTGGGGTCTTTATTACTTTTCAGTTTCATTTATGGAGAGCCAATGCACACACTGCTAATGAATCGGATTAGGGAAAATCACAGCAGACCCTGTCTAATTTCTACTGGGAGGCCCTGGCCATCCCCTGTGAGGATTACTGTTTCAGGGCAGGTACACATTCTTGTCCTAAAACAAATGACTTGAGTGTTATTCCAGTGCCCACATGTTTATGCATCTTAATACTTTAAATGTTACCTGATTACGTTGTATGAAATTCTAAATACATACTGAGGAAAATTAAAGAGAACTGAGGTCTATATTTCAGAATGTATTATGGCTGGCCCCAGTTTCCTAATGTCCTGGGGGGAAAGGTGTAAGTTTTAAAACAGGTAGCATGGCAAACCAGCTTTACAGTAGATTTGAACTGCAGATGGGCTACTTGTTACAAGTTCAAAGAACTCCAGTTGAGACTAAAATAAAATTAAAAAAAATTAAAGTGCCCAGCCTGTTTTTGATGAGTGTTTGACATTCCCTTGCCTTTTTTTTTTTTTTCCTTAAAAAAGCCTTGTGTGATTTAGGAAAACCAAACCTCTAGCTGTTACAGAGTCAGAAATTAAGTTAGTCAGAAAATGATATTCCCTTGTTATCATTTGATTCATGGAAAACTGTGGAGACACTCTCTTTCCCCAAATGATTTTGACAGTTTTCTAAATCCCCCTCTCAACTGTTAGCTCTCTATGTCTGGAATACCTATGCCATGGGAAAACTCAGAGGGGAAACGAGAAGAGCGAGAATATAACATATTACCCTTTTAGATTTTGGTTTCTCCAGCATCCATTCCTGCATCTCCAGTGAAGAGAAAAATTGTCAGATAGGCAAATTGGGAGAGGTGCTCCCTGGCCCATCACAACCGGAGGAGTTTCCATTCAGGGAGAAAAGTCATCATAGGGTTTAGAATATTTTTATTTATGTCTCATAAACACGTTTAAAAATAACACCAAAAAAAGGATGTTAACCATATGCCTTCTCACAGTTTGTGACTAAAGAGGATAAAGTTAGCAAAGTTCCCTCCAGCCCTTTGAACTTGAGAGCCAGTGTGCATTTTCCATTCCATTGTACAATATGCTAAACAGTAACCCCTTCGGTGCTGCTCTGAGTGTGTGGTAGGCTCCCTTTGTTCCACAAACCCAGTACCTCTCATCATGTTTATTACTGTCGTTAACTAGAGTACTTTCAAACAGGTGCTTACATTCACTAGGCTTTTGTTTTCCTTATTTGCCTTTAAAAAATACTTTTTAGATAAAATCATGATGGAAATCATAGGTTAAAAAATGTCCAAAAGATGCGTAGGTCTCAGAGCAGTGATCAATTATAATGAATTTTAACAGGGCTTTAAGAGTATATTTCATCATTCAAAAATAAAAGAGTTAAAGGTAAATCATTACTTTCAGATAATGATATAACTTTTAGTATTATAAGGCATATAGGGTAGCCACATGAAATGACTTCATTTCACAAATTCACGGTACCATTTATTGAGTCCTAAATATGACAAAGCAATATTCTTTAAGTTAACCTTAGCATATCATTTCTTGTCAAAGAAAGTCACTTTTGTAGTTTTTTCTTTACATTTTGTATATATATTTATACAAATAACGGGGCTGCGCATATGCAAAACCAAACATACAGAGACTTAAGTCTGGATGTGATGTTGCTATCATCACATCATCGTCACCCCCATCACCCACATCGTGTTCTAAAAACTCCAAATGCTAACTGCATGTTGCATTTTATTCTTGTGCTTTGGGAAAGGAATATAAAATTCTAGATACTCAATAAAGTTGATTAAAAAGTGATAGAAGCAGAATGGATTCATCTGTCATCACAATAAAAAAAGAGACATTGCAATTTGAAGTCTTGCCTATTTTGCCAGTTGGCAATTGTTCAAAGGATCAGAAAACATCAGTGCAGTGTTGCAGAATTTTCTGTTCTTACTTTTGTAAGGGTATAGCTACTAATCTGTATGCCATCTTTCCTTTTCTCATTAGCAGTGTCAGTTCTCCTAATGAGACTGATGATGAACGTGAACTCGGAATAAAATCATAGGAGTTTTGCAATCAATGGAAATACAACAAGGACACAGGGGAGATCAACCTCTGAAGTTTTCTAGGTTAGACCAAAGAAAAAGGAGAATGTAGACTCCAGAGATATTCACCAAAGACTATGAATTTGATTAATTCTTCAGGCTTCAGGTTTCAACAGAGTTGCTGTGGTGTAGCAGATGTGTTCCCATACATTTTTGGTTGGAATTCTACAGTCTTTGTGAGAGGGTCAAGGCTCAGTGTGGAAGGCCTGGCCTTGAGAGAGAGTTGCCTTTGAGTGCAGACATCCTAAGTGGAAAACCTATGTGGAGATAGGCACAAACTTACCACAATTTCACTTCCTTATCCCTCGGTATAGTCATCTATAACATGGGATAAACGAATACCAATCATACAGAATGTTTGTGACGAGGTAGTGTATACACAGGTATTAAAAGACTGTTTTTAGGGCTTCCCTGGTGGCGCAGTGGTTGAGAGTCCGCCTGCCGATACAGGGGACACGGGTTTGTGCCCTGGTCTGGGAAGATCCCACATGCCGCGGAGTGGCTGGGCCCGTGAGCCACAACTACTGAGCCTGCGCGTCCGGAGCCTGTGCCACGCAACGGGAAAGGCCACAACAATGAGAGGCCCGCGTACCGCAAAAAAAAAAAAAAAAAAAAAAAAAAGAAGACTGTTTTTATTATGATCAAAAATATTCACTGTTATTTCTATTTGTTATATTATTTTTCGCTTTCGATCCAAGGCCTGCTCAAGCCATATTCTTAATGTTCCTGGGTACTTCATTCCATGATGGTTATCTACTTTCAAGTTAAAAGTTTTGGAACCTCATCTTAATTCTATCTTTCACTTGGACTTTGTTTCCAGCCGTCAAAAATAGAACTCGACGAAACACAAGCTTCATAGATGAAGTACTTGCCGAATTTTACTTCATTAAAATTTGAAGAAGGCTATTAGAAATAGTGCTGTCACGAACCTCCTGTAAATGTCTTTGGTACACATATGTAGGCCAACAGACATGGCCAAGCTGTTGATAGTGGCATGCAAAATAGATAAAGCTAATCCATGATGATAAAAGCCTAATTAGTAATTACCTGTTCAGATGGGTGTGTAATGACTAGGAGGGAGCAGAAGACAAGCTTCTGGGGTGTTGATGATCTTTTCTATCTTGACTGGGTGGTGGTTACATGGTATGTAAAGATTTGTCACCTGGCAGTTAAACTGTGTGCACTTTGCAATTGTCAAAGTAAATAAAAATGTTTAAAAATGTTTGAAGAAGAGATATCCAGGAGTAAGGATTTTCATGAATGTCACGTTATTTAAAATTTACTTTGGAGTGTTATGGTTCGTTGTGCTCTGATTTCAATTCTCAAAGAAGTCCCTAAGCCATTGCACCTCAACTCTTAGGTAAAAGCCCATCTAATTTTAGGCTATGTACTCAGCTCTCTCTCCCTTCATTTTTCATCCTACTTAGCTTCAAAGATCTTCAAATCATTTCTTGTTATTTGCTGAAAACTTCATGACCCAACTCAAGTGTTTTTTTCCCTATCCAGATATTCTTGCTTTCTTATGCAAATTCAGTGTCTTTATTTTTACTCAGCTGACAACCTGCCCTCTCATTTCCTTGGTCTCATCTCCACTTGGCTCAACCTCAGTGACTAAATCTAATAGTCACATCTGTGCCTTGTCATCACCATGAGGGGTTTGGAATAAAAGATTGAGGCAACTCAATCTATCACAGCCTCCTTCCTTTGGCACTCTCATTCAGCTATTCCCAGTAAAGCAGTTCAGTTATTCGTCTCATCCACACATCCAATAGCCTGATGTTTCTCAATCGTTATCACTTTTTTCATTTCTTTACCATCTTCCTTGTTTAGTTTAGAATTTAGTATCGTAATGCATCACTTCTGCAGGCCAACTGAACTTCTTTGCCTCTTTCCTGGATCATTTGTATCACCTGTCATCTTCATGCTTCCACCAGAAGTACTAGAGAAAAATGACAAAAGAGGGAAATTTATTTGACCGTACACATTCATGATGACGAGCGCCAACCGGGCCCTGACGCAGCCCACTCGTTCTTAGTCTTTCTCATCAGCTCTCTCTGACGTTTTCCACAGCAATCATGTCAAGATATATTTATCTTTCTCGCTTTCAGCCTTCCCTTCCTCCATCCCGCCCTCTGAGAGATAACTTAGCCACCAATTGCAATGGGGAAAATAGCCACCAGATGAGAATTATCCCAACTTTTGCCACCTGATGAATAAATGTAGCTGTCTCATCACTTATAATTTTTGTATTCTCTCTCAATACAGCAGATGTTTTCTTCCTCCTATTCCACTTGTGTTCTGGACCTCATTCTCTATTTCCTTCTTGGAGCTCTCACTCTGTCTTATTTCTTCACTCCTGTACCTTCAGCTCTTACTTCTATACTAGATAATTCTTATCGAGATTTTTCAATAGGATGTCTTCCACCTAAAACTTCCCTCTTCCCACCCTCCTCTCTAGCTCTTCTCCCCTTTTTCTCTTCTTCCTTTCACAGATAAATATCCACATATATATGTAGATGTATACATACATGTATTAATATGTAAAGCATATATAATCCATACATGTGTAATAACACATTACACATCTATATCTAACTATAATGTGTAATATACGTACATACATATATAACACATAAATTGTATATCTATATCTATTCTGCACACTTTTTATCTCTATGTAACTGATCTCATTAAAGTTGAAAATAAGTGATAGCTATTTCACTTAATCTAACAGACACTTCACAACTATTGTCATAGACTTTGTCTTTTGAACTTTCTTTCCACTAGACTAGAAACTCTATGAGGCCTGGGACTAAATCTGTCTTGCTACACTTGTATCTCCAACCCCCTCACAGAAGGTGCTCAGCAAATATTTACTGTGTGATTTAATTAATACTATAAGAAGTCATGTAATACTCTTTATCAGAACTTGCATTCAGAAGAACATTGACCTCTGTAGAAAGCATAATTTTGTTACTTAAGCACAAAGGAAATATTTACTAAAGCTTTCAGAGTAAGGCTCTTTTATTCAACTTTACCTAAGTTCACACTTTTAACATTTTAAATTGATGAGTTTATATAATGCACTTTCTGTAAATGAATAGGAGAGTAAAATAATGTATTTTGTATTACATCATCCAATATATCTTGATTCTTCACTGTATAACAGAGGCTCTTAATGTTTGTATGTCATCCTGAATTACTCTACAGGTGAAAACTTGTTTTTCTAAATATGTATGTACAGGGAAATTTGGTTTTCATAAATGATAAATATGTTTTGAGAATTATGGAAATGTCTTAGTAAACAGTAATATTTCTGACAGGTTCATAACTTATGAAGGAGATTTCACTTTCAACAACAGATCTTACATGTATAGCCCATTTTATTGTATATGCTGCAGCAGGCTGAATATCACATCTGGAAAGGAAATCTTATTCCTCCTGTGTTATCCTGTGGTTTGCCTTTCTGTGGAGGTTAGTATTCTTGTATTTGAGTATGAATAGCTTTTCCATCTTTCGTCTTTCGTAAATGATTATCAAGCCTATCTTGCATGGCTGACTTTTAACTTATGTGATACTACATTTTAGCAGCACCACAGAATCACTGCCCACCTGGTAACAGTCAAGTGGTCTAAGACTGGTCTTATTCTTGCTCAATACTTACCGACATCTCTCCAGAGAAAAATGACATTCAGGGAAGATAGTGTGGATCATTTGCTTTCCATCCACTCTAACACATACTCAAGAAGAGTCCTTTTTTTGATTTTATTTTATTTTTTGTTTTTTTGTTTTTTGTTTTTTGCGGTACGCGGGCATCTCACTGTTGTGGCCTCTCCCGTTGCGGAGCACAGGCTCCCGATGCGCAGGCTCAGCGGCCATGGCTCATGGGCTCAGCTGCTCCACGGCCTGTGGGATCTTCCCGGACCGGGGCACGAACCCGTGTCCCCTGCATCGGCAGGCGGACTCTCAACCACTGCGCCACCAGGAAAGCCCAAGAGTCCTTTTTTCTTTTTAATTTCTTTTATTGATCTGCATATTCAAACAGTTGCACATCATTTTGACCTCCTATTAACTTTTTGTTTGTTTGTTTGTTTATTTTTACTTGTTGACAGTTTTGCTTTATTTATTTATTTATTTATGGCTGTGTTGGGTCTTCGTCTCTGTGCGAGAGCCCTCTCTAGTTGTGGCAAGCGGGGGCCCCTCTTCATCACGGTGCGCGGGCCTCTCACTGTCGCGGCCTCTCTTGCTGTGGAGCACAGGCTCCAGTCGCGCAGGCTCAGTAACTGTGGCTCACAGGCCCAGCCGCTCGGCGGCATGTGGGATCCTCCCAGACCAGGGCTCGAACCCGCGTCCCCTGCACTGGCAGGCAGACTCTCAACCACTGTACCACCAGGGAAGCCCTCCTATTAACTTTTCTTGAATCATAGAACATTATTTTTCAAAACCATCTTATTCTTGTGGTTTTATTTA
The DNA here is from genome assembly GCF_000442215.2 of Lipotes vexillifer. NCBI lineage: Eukaryota > Metazoa > Chordata > Mammalia > Artiodactyla > Lipotidae > Lipotes > Lipotes vexillifer. The sequence goes on along the minus strand of NW_006790467.1, from coordinate 423,207 downwards.
TTGTAAGAATGTGTGACATCAAATTTCTCAGGACCCTAAAAATAAATTTCTCTAGTCTCAGTACTAGGAATAGGTATATGATATGCCCTCTGCAATTGGTTTGTTTGGTTTTGTGGACATGCAATCACATTCTTGGTTTTATTAACCCTCTTATATAAGTAGAGCAGCTACTTCAAGTGGGAAAGAAAAGCCTGTGTTCTCTTGTTGTTTTAGGTTCTCTTGCTGTTCTAGGTTAGACAACTCCTAATTCTTACAGGAAGCCTGTAGATTCAGAGACCCAGGAAATCCTAACAGTTGATCTGAGGATAAAACTGCTTTTGTTGCTCAGGGGAAGCCCAGCATGTGGTGAGGCTGGATGAGTCATATAATAATAAGTTCTGTGTAAAGAGTACTGGGTCACAGTCACTAGCCGTGTAGCATGGTTTCTGTGGGAACTCTGCTCCATGGATAGCCTTTCAAGCTGTAAAGAGATATAGTTTACTTGGGTCAGGCTTCTAGCTTGAAAATGGTCTCTCTGTCTTCAATTAAGCATAGATGTCCTCACTTAAGGATAAATGAGAATACACAGCTTATCCTGGAGGCAGTTCTTCTGACCATGTGCACTGGCTTCAAGTCCTCCTGTCCACTTGGAAGCAGACTTTTGGCTCCCAGTCATGTAAATCAGTCCTCCTGGCTTCTAACCTGCTGTTTCTCAGTCAGAAGTCCCAACGCAGCTGCTTTCATGATCATTTACCAAAGCACAGCACCTTGGATCAGCAAATGATACTTTTCGTTTTAACCAATGTTCCTGAAAACCCATAACACCGTAACACTGATAGGATTAAAGGTAGCCAGTTGCACAGAATAAAGAAATCAATAGTGTTATCAAAGCTATACTATGTTAAGTTTTGACACAATTTCTCTTGTTGCATAAATGCTTTAAAAAGCATGGGTTATATTTAAACCTATTTATACTGTGAAGTTCTTATGGTAAGAAAAACCCTATAGGAAGAGTAAGCTTTATGAATTTTATCACTGCTATATCTCATCTCCATTTAAAAAGAAATAGTTAACTCTTCAGGAGATTACCTGCCTGCTAGACATGGACATTGTTGCCAAATTGAACAGAAAACAAAAGTAAAAATTAAATATTCCATAACTGATGAGAGTTGATTCCTAATGGATTTTGTAGCAAGTGATGAAATCAGAATAAGATACTGTAACTCTGGAATTTTTCCTTCATTATATATATATTTTTAGATAATCTATTGGCAAAGGTAGCCACTTGAAGAAAGTTTTCTTTATTTAAGGAATAGCGTACTGTCAACTTATATTGAATTGTGAAAACAGATTAAAATGAAAATGTAAAGTGCCAAGCTTGTTTTAGAGTTAGAAAAAAAAAACCAAAACATTGGCGTAGGGCCAAAATATTTGCCTCCCAAATGTCATCTTTAGAACGATTTTTTAAACCCACTGTGATTGCTTCTCCGTCCACTCAACTCCCAGCACGCTAAAGCAGACCTCACATAGTCTTACACAGATGTAGACAGAGAAACTGTTCATTATCAATCAATGAACACAAACAAGTTGAAGACTGCTCAGTTCCCCCTGTTAAAGGTAAAGAGGCTTAAAGCCCCCAAAGAGTTTATTATTCTGGGGCTGAGATCGTCTAAGTCATTGGATTTTGACTTGCACAGTAGCCACAAAGGTTAAACTGAGGTTAAGTTTCCCAAACAAAATGGAAGCAATTAAACAGTTAAATAATGTTGCTTTATTTTGTTTGTTTGTTTTTAATCCAGAGACCCAAAAAAGTATAAAAATGTAAATTTTTGTATATTTTTAAGTAACTAAAATGATACATAAGAAATTGCCTTTTATGCTTAATTATATGCCTCCACACACTATTTTTTTTCCCACTAAAAATCACACCAGAATAGTATGTATATATCCAGCCAGTAACTGATCATAAGAATTCTCTTTCTGCAAGAGGATGTGTAAGGACTTTTGAAGTCTATAATTTTCGATTAGGCAGGAAAAACAATCAAGTTTCTTGAAATGGGATAATAATCTTTATGTTTGTTTGAGTATGGTCAGTTAGAAAAAAAAAACAGTCACAGAGTCAAAAGTCATGGATGTAGCTATTTTTCCTCCCTGAGAGCATTACGCAAGCATAATCTACTTCATTTTATACAAATCATTTCAATATTTATTATCTCACTTGACTTCTAAAATAGCTTTATAAGGTAGAAGGACATTTGACTAATGAAAAAAAGGAAACCAAAACAAAACTCAGATTATGTGACTTGCCCAAGACCACGTTTAGTAAGAGTTGGAACTAGACTCTAATTCACTGCTAATTCCATACATTACAGTACATCAAAACTAGAAGCATGTCTCTTTAAGTATCATGGAGTATTTTATCTCTAATAAAAAATATTTTGGTGGTATTCTTAAAAGAATAACTTTTTAGCACTATAATCAATAGTTATACTATTTACTGAGTCTGTGTGTCTGAAAAAATATCTTAACCTGCTACCATGGGGAAGAGGAGACCTGGATGAGTTGATTGTATCTGCATATGTTGGCAAAAAGAAGTTAAAAACAATTTGGACTGTGACCAACGCAAGTCCTTTTCTTACTAAATTCCTTTTCCAGCTTGGTCTTAATTGCTATTCTAAGAACAAATACTCCCTTGCTGTAGGTTAATTGAAAAAAGTTTCAGTAGAGGATTAATAAAAGAGGAAGTATGGATTTGAAGAATGACCCTTTCAGATATTCTCTAGATCCTGGGCAGTCTTCAAGTACAGGGGCTGAAGGATTGGGGGAGGTGGGCTTTGGGAACATGACTCCCTTAAGGAACCAGAGGCCTGGCATCCAGCAAGGTATAGAGAAGCACTTTATTCCTCTGAAACAGGGAGGGGAAGAAACTGAGCTGCATGAACTATTGCACTGGTTTGCCAAGTATGGACACACCCAGGTTTTCTGTTCCACATGAGGTTAGAGCTTGGATCACAGATGTTCCGCCAAATGTGGCCTTGCTCTGACCCGGATCATGCCACCAGAGAAGGACCAGTCATTCTGAGGAGCAGTTCTTTTTTTGTTCCTTGAAGCCCTACACTCCCTTAGAGTGGGAACAGTGAGCTATTAAAGGGCTTAAAGAGCCTTTTTGTTGTGTATCCTAGATGGAGAACCTCCCAACACACACTGTGTAATTTTAAAAAAAAGAAGACATCAAAGAGTGGAGTTTTTTAGGTGGTATGCCTAAAGAAAACCTTTTAGCACTATAAACAGTCATTGACATGCTGTTTATTGAAACGTGTCTGAAAAAATACGGTAACGCTTATAGATAACTGGGCCAAAGAATGCAGTTTTTATCTTTGGGCCGAATAAGTAGAGACAAATTCTTAGAGGAACCTCAGTGCATATCTGCTGACTCTCAAGAAAGACAAGTATTCAGTTTACGGTAAAATATTTTCTTGACCACATGCCACAATCTCCCAGCCAAAGGGTGTACTCTTCGTGGTTCCCTTTTGTTGCTGTGAAGTGTTTGCTTGCTGGAGCATGCCACACATACGCATGAGTGCTGCAGAAAGCATTCGTGATTCTTCATTTGTCAGAATGGTGTGGTCAAGAACTTGAAGTACTTTTTAATTTTCTTTCAGTAATTTTCCCTCACATAAAATATTAACAGCCTTTTTAAAGGACACGCTAGACAATATTTGAAGTGAAAGCAGAGGATTGGTGGGAAAAAGCATACATGAGAAAACTAAGATTAATTATATGTCTTAAGAGTTAGTCACGTCTGTCATTAGTAGAAAAGAGACCACAGATTCCAGTTTCTATCTTGAAGTGATAAAGGCAGGCAGTATGTATGGTACCTATCTATCTATCTATCTATTGGATGGTGGGTGACAAGGGAATGACTGCTTTTTTCTGCCCAACACAAAGCAGAAAGTAGTTCAATGCATCATTATTTTTCAACTGTAAAAAGAGCCTAGTCAATTTGTGCTGATGTAATCCAGAACATAAATCATGCCTTGAGGAAATAATTTAAACTCAACACATATTTTACCTTCTAAACACTGAGTCGATCAACATCTGTAGTTTTAAGTTCTTCTAAGACTCATGCTGCCTGAACAGCAGCGCTCTCTTCTGGACAGCTACCTGGTGGGAGTAGTTTTGGTGGTGGTGGATGTAATGGGCATGAGTGTGGTGGTTCACTGAGTTTTTTCAAAGAATTTTGGAGGCAGAACAGCTGATATCTTGCAGATATTTCCCTTCTCTTCTTCCTCTTTTTACTGGCCAGTCAAAATGTTTTGTTGTATGTCGGAAATTTTTATCACTCTTTATTGACTGAGCTCTTCTTACCTGAAGGGTTTTGTTACTGAAATTTATTTTGGTTAAAAATTGGATAACTTTTTTTCCAAATACAAGTGTTATTTACACCAACTTTGGGATATCAGGTAACTCTGAAAACAGAAGGAGAGAGAGATTTGTTAGTTTTTTATATTGTTGCTTTTTTCATTTTTCTAAAATGTAAAATATAATGGAGAGACCAGGAACAAATATATCAATATGCTAATGTTGGTTTAACATTGATGGTGGATATCTGAGCAAATGCTATATAACTTTTTTCTGAAAAGTTAAAATAGTTATATTTAAATTTTCTGAAGCCCCAAAAACCTCGATGTAAAACCACTAGAAATTAAAAATAAGAAAATTAATTCATTTATATAGCTATACGCAGAATTTATTACCTTAAAATTTTAGAATAAAGCTTTCTAGGTTTACTTTTTAAATAAACATTCTCATACTATTTTCTTGGTTTGTTTTACTTGCTGCAACCTTTTTCATACACTGTGTACAGTTTGATATTTTAGTTTTTTTCTTCAACATTCATATTTCACCAAATTCTACCACTAAAAGCATTCCTGATGTCATTAATTATACTTAAAAATCATGGTATGTAATCATATCATCATATTGTACTGTATCATTTTGTAGTAATCTGTTCTCCGATTATTAAATATTTGCATTGTTTTCAATCATTTTCTGCTGAAAATAGCACTTCCATAAATAACTCATTCTGATGACTTCCCAAAGACTAATTTTTAGTAGTTAAATTACAGGGTCAAATACAATACATACTTTTTTTAATTATTATTTTGTGGTACGCGGGCCTCTCACTGTTGTGGCCTCTCCCATTGCGGAGCACAGGCTCCGGACGCTCAGGCCCAGCGGCCATGGCTCACTGGCTCAGCCGCTCCACGGCATGTGGGATCTTCCCGGACCGGGGCACGAACCCGTGTCCTCTGCATCGGCAGGCGGACTCTCAACCACTGCGCCACCAGGGAAGCCCCCAATACGTACTTTTAGTTCTTATACATATATACATATCAAGCCATTTTCTAGGATGGTATAGTTTCTCCTGCAGGAAGAGTATGCTAGTGCTTAATTTATCACACCCTCCTTTAAACTGAAAAAGAATAAACAGGGTTTTGGCTTTTTGTCACTTTAGGGGAAAAATGTATCAGCTCACTTTTATTTGATTGCTTTTCAGTTTAAACATTAAATATACCTGTGTATTATATGGTCCCTTGAATTTCTCATTTTAGAGATAGCCTTGCTATAATCTAGGGAGTTAGTAATTTGTTAGTTATTTGTTATTATATATATTATTAATCCTATCTTATATCTGTAATAAAACAAGAGTAACAGTTTGAATTTTATTTTTGGCATAAATAAGTTTAAAATTTTATGTAGTCAAGTCACTGGGCTGAAATCAAGGTCGGCAGGGCCATGCTCCTTCTAGAGGCACGAGGAGAGAATACATTCCTCGCCTTTTCCAGTTTCTGGAGTTGTCTTCCTTGGGTCGTGGCCCTTTGCTCCATCTCCCTCTACCTCTCTCTTAAAAGGTCACTTGTGATGGCCTTTAGGGCCCACTTGGGGTAACACAGGAAATCTCATCTCAAGGGCCTTAGCTTAATCACATCTGCAAAAAGTTTACACTTAAGGTAACATATACAGGTTCCAGAGATTGGGACCCGATATCTTTTGGTGGCCATTATTTAGCCTACTACAATCATCTTTTAAAAACCATTTATAAGTTAAATGTTCACTTCTATATTTTTTCAGTCCTCTGATAATTCTCTGACCCTTGCTCTGCATTTGAATATGATATATCTAGACTAGGCTTGGTGTTTTTCTGATAATATTTACAAAAAATATTACTCTTCATTTTAGGATCCTGAATATCTAGTTCATTTAGGTGGAAAATGGTGATTTAAAGCACTTAAGAATATATATGATATTTTAAAATTATAGTTTATACATTCTGATTTTGATTAAATCACTCATTATACAGACTAATAAAGCTGGAAGATGTGGGTTCTGCCTGTAAAATTATAGAAAAAAAAAACTATTCTACTATACTATATCAAACCTTAATATTTACTTGGATGCAGTAAATTTTTTTATAACTGCTATGATTTTTTTAAAATCACAATAGTCTTTACCTAGACTCATGATAGAAGTAGTGATTGTGTATGAAACCCTGTCCTTTGTGGAAGCAAACTTCATCCAAAGATGGCGTCCAAAGATAATTAAACTCAGTAATGTGGTTTTGTCTTTAATTCAAACTCGCATTTAGTGCCTCAGATCTCATTATATTCCTCAAAATACGTAAAAAATATTCTAACCACAGTTGTTTTCCTTTTATGATCCAATTTTTAGGCTATAAAAGGAAATTGCTAACTATAAAATATAATTGGTATTGCATTTTTACTCAGAAAGATAACCAGATGCTTTAAAAAATGAATTCATTATAGAAGTTATCAAAACTTGTTCATTGAGTAATTATTTCATCAAATAACAGTTCAAATCTTTTAAAAAATATTACTCGTGTGTTCCATTTTTCTTTGATGTTTGAGTGTAAAATGGATATGCCACATGGCTACATAAAAAGGATTACTTATAAAGTGTTTAGTGGGTGCAGTTGGCTGTGGACAAAGGAATTAGTTTATTTGCAAAAAATTTTTGCTCAATTTTTTTAGATAAAATGTCTAATGTTTTATAGATTGAAAAATAGTTTCTAATGATAATTAAACTTTTCATTAAGTAGATACTTAATAAACTATTAATATATTTTTTTGTTTTGCCTAAGGCAAATATGTGTAGTTTCACAGTCATGGAATCTTGAACACTACTCTGAAATCTTTCATTAAAATTGAAAAAAAAATCTTATTTTACTATTACTGTTATAGTACACTTTTCTTGGTCTACATTCCTAAAGTTCTTGGATTTGAAACATGGCTTTAAATTGTAATTTTCACAGATAGAGTCAAAGTAGAGAAATGATAATATATACACTTTTGCAAGCAGGTTTGTGTATGGAGAGAAACACTTAAAATTTTTAGGAAAACAAAATTAGCATAGAAAAACTTTGCATTTCTATTTTACTTGTAAAAAATTAAAGTTTTAAATATTACACATGAATGATTACAAGTAACCTACTCATAAGCAACCACCCTCCCTTTCCCCAAATCAAGGGACTTGAGGCAGCTGACTGAGGTACATAAATACAAATTAAATGGAGGAGAGGGAGGGTTAAAAGTGTTTAAGTTTGAAGTGTTCACTTATATGTATTTGATTCTGAAGTTTTTTGCTTTGAATAGTATGCTGATCATAAGAGTTTATCAGAGGTGTGATACAGAGGCATTGTTACAAAGCCAACCAGTCTAAAAATCACAAGATATTAAGGTTGATTGCTATATTAATAACTACCAGTATACTTATATAGATTGGCAAATAGATAAGTGATACATAGAAATATATAGATCTGTATATCTAGAAATAGGTATATTGATATATATCAGAAACTACCAATGTATAATCCAAAATGAGAAGTATGCTTACTGCTGTTGTCCAATCGGATAGTGTGTTTTTAACCAAACACAGTTTATACTGATTTGTTAATTTTACTCAGCGTAATACGACTAGCTGATTTAAAAAAATTTTTTATAGAAAAGCAGCTATTATATTTCAGATGCTCTTTTAAAATGCGCTTTAAAGCATTTATAGTATTCAGATTTCATATAATAATTTCAAATATATTAGAATGTGATTCATTGGAAGTATTTTGCTTCATCAGGATACTACAAAGTGAAGATATAAGGTTTGTTTTCTCTTTTTATTTAAATTATTTATTTTTTATTGAGGTATAGTTGATTTAAAATATTATATTAGTATCAGGTGTATAGCATAGTAATTCAAAATGTTTATAGATTATACTCCACATACATTTATTCTAAAATATTGGCTCTATTCCCTGTGCTGTGCAATATATCCTTGTAGCATGTTTATTTTATATACAATAGTTTGTACCTCTTAAGCCTCTACCCCTATCTTGCCCCTCCCTCCTTCCCTCTCCCCACTGATTTGTTCTCTATATCGGTGAGTCTGTTTCTTTTTTGTTATATTCAATAGTTTGTTTTATTTTTTAGATTCCACCTGTGATAAAATACAGTATTTGTCTTTGCCTGACTTATTTCACTAAGCATAATACTCTTCAGGTCCGTCATGTTGCAAATGGCAATATTTCATTCTTTTTAATGGCTGAGTGATATTCCATTGTGTACGTATACCACATCTTCTTGAACCAGTCATCTATTGATGGGTACTTGGGTTGTATCCACATCTTGGCTATTGTATAATGCTGCTATGAATATTGGGGTGCATATATCTTTCAAATTAGAGTTTTCATCTTTTCTGGATATATGCCAGGAGTGGAATTGCTGGATCATATGGTAGCTCTATTTTTAGTTTTTTAAGGAATCTCTATACTGCTTTCCATAGTGGCTGTACCAATTTACATTTCTGACAATGGTTTAGGATTCCCTTTTCTCCAGCATTTATTATTTGTAGACTTTTTGGTAATAGCCATTCTGAGCAGTGTGAGATGATACCTCATTGTGGTTTTCATTTGCATTTCTTTAATAATTAGCAATGTTGAGCATCTTTTCTTGTGCCTATTGGCCATCTGTATGTCTTATTTGGAAAAATGTCTATTTGGGTCTTCTGCCCATTTTTTGACTGGGTTGTTTGTCTTCTTGGTATTGAGCTGTATGAACTGTTTATGTATTTTGGATATTAACCCCTTATTAGTCACATCATTTGCAAATATTTTCTCCCACTCCAAAGGTTGTCCTTTCATTTTATTGATTGTTTCCTTTGCTGTGCAAAAGGCTTTTCAGTTTAATTCTGTCCAGTTTGTTTCTTTTTGCTTTTATTTCTTTTGTCTTAGGACACAGATCCAAAAAATAATTACTATGATTTATGTGAAAGAGTCTTCTGCCTATGTTCTCCTCTAGGAGATTTATGGTTTCAGGTCTTACATTTAGGTTAGGGTTAGGGTCTTATGCCCATTTTATGATTGAGTTTTTTTTTTTATAATTTTCAGTATTGAGTTGTATGAGCTGTTTGTACATTTTGGATACTAACCCCTTGTCAGATGCATTGTTTGCAAATATTTTCTCCCATTCTGTATGCTATCTTTTAATTTTGTTTTGTTTATGGTTTCCTTTGCTATGCAAAAGCATTTCAGTTTGATTTGCTTTCATTTCTTTTGCCTTGGGAGACTGATCAAAAGAAAATATTGCTGCAATTTATGTCCATGAATGTTCTGCCTATGTTCTCTTCTAGGAGTTTTATTGTGTCATTTTGAGTTTATTATTGCATATGGTGTGAGGGAATGTTCTAATTTCATTGATTTACATGTAGCTGTCCAGCTTTCACAACACCAATTGAAGAGACAGTCTTTTCTCCATTGTATATTCTTCCCCCCTCTTTTCAATGGATTAATTGACTGTAAGTGTGTGGGTTTATTTCTGGGCTCTCTATTGATCTATATGTCTGTTTTTGTGCCAAAATCATGCTGTTTTGATTCCCGTAGTTTTGTCTGAAGTCTGGAAGGGTTATGCCTCCAGCTCTGTTCTTTTTCCTCAGGATTGCTTTGGAATTCTAGGTCTTTCATGGTTCCATATAAATTTTAGTGTTACTTGTTTTAGTTCTGTGAAAAATGTCATGGGTATTTTGACAGGGAATGCATTAAGTCTGTACATCACTTTGGGTAGTATGGACATTTTAACAATATTAATTCTTCCAATCCAAGAGCATGGGATAGCTTTCCATTTCTTTAACCCATCTTCAATTTCCTTTATCAATGTTTTATATTTTTCAGCATATAGGTCTTTCATCTCTTTAGTTAGGTTTATTCTTAGATATTGTTTTGAAATGATTTTATATAGTATTTTTTAAACTTTCTGATATTTCATTGTTAGAAATGTAATAGATTTCTATATATTAATATTGTATCCTGCTGTCTTGCTGTATGCATCTATTAGTTCTAATAGTTTTTGTATGGAGTCTTTAGGGTTCTCTATATAGAGTATCATGTCATATGCAAATAGTGACATTTTACCTTTTTCCTTTCAGTTTGGATACCTTTTATTTCTTTTTTCTCTTCTGATTCCTGTGGCTTGGACTTTAAATACTGTGTTGAATAGAAGTGGTACGAGTGGGCATCCTTGTCTTGTTCCTGAATTTAGTGAGAAGTCTTTCAGCTTTTTACCCTTGAGTATTATGTTGCCCCTGAGTTTGTCATAAATGGCTTTTATTTTTCTTTTCTCTCTCTTTTTTTTAACTTTTATTGGAGTATAGCTGATTTACAATATTGTGTTAGTTTCAGGTGTACAGCAAAGTGATTCAGTTATACATGTATATATATTCATTCTTTTTTAGATTCTTTTCTCATATAGGTTATCACAGAACATTGAGTAGAGTTCCCTGTGCTATACATTAGGTCCTTGTTGGTTATCTACCTTATACATACTAGTGTGTGTGTGTTCATCCCAGGCTTCTGATTTATCCCCCCTCCCCATACATGGCTTTTATTATGTTGGGATATGTTCCACTTTGGTAAGAGTTTTTATCATGAATTGATGTTTAATTTTATCCAATGCTTTTTCTGTGTCTATTGAGATGATCATGTGATTTTTGTCCTTTCTGTTGTTAACGTGGTGTATCACGTTGATTGATTTGCATATGTTGAACTGTCCTTGCTACACTGGAATGAATCTAATGAATCTAATCGGTGTACGATCCTTTTTATGTCTTGTAGGATTCAGTTTGCTAATATTTGTTGAGAATTTTTGCATCTATTGAATATGGATGCAAAGATATTGGGCTGTAATTTTCTTTTTTGGTAGTGCCTTTGTTTGGTTTTGGTATCAGGGTGATGGTGGCTTCATTGAATGAATTTGGGAGTGTTCCCTCTTCTTCAGTCTTTTGGAATAGTTTGAGAAGGATAGGTATAATTTCTTCTTTGTAGTTTAGTAGAATTCCCCAATGAAGCTGTCCTGTCCTGGACTTTTGTTTGCAGGGATTTTTTTTTTTTTTTTTTTTTTTTT
>NW_006790467.1:399229-411697 GCF_000442215.2 Lipotes vexillifer | reverse complement strand
GGGTTTTTTTTTTTTTTTTTTTTTTTTTTACAGATTCTGTTTTACTTCTGATTATCAGCCTGTTCAAGTTGTTTCTTCTTAAGTCAATTTTGGTAGGCTATATGTTTCTAAAAACTTGTCCATTTCTTCTAGGTTGTCCAATTTGTTGGCATATGACTGTTCATAGTATTATCTTATGTTTTTTTTGTATTTGTTTGTTATTTGTTGTTATTTCTCCTCTTTCATTTCTTATTTTGTTTATTTGGGTCCTCTCTCTTTTCTTCTTGGTCAGCCTGGCTAGAGTTTTGTCTATTTTGTTTATCTTTTCAAATAAACCAGCTCTGGTGTTTATTGATCTTTTCTATTTTTTATCTCTATTTTATTTATTTCCTCCCTGATCTTTATTATTTCCTTCCTTCTGCTGACTTTAGGTTTTGTTTTGCCTTCTTTTTCTAATTTTTTAGGTGGTAGATTAGGTTGATTAATTGATATTTTTTCTTGTTTCTTAAGGAAGGCCTGTATTGCTATGAACTTCTCTCTTAGAAGTGCTTTTGCTGTATACTATAGATTTTTGTAAGATTTTGTTTTCATTTTCATTTATCTTGAGGTATCTTCTGATTTCTTCTTTGATTTCATTATTGACCCATTGCTTTTTTTTTTTTTTTTTTTTTTTTTTTTTTTTCCTTGCGTTATGCGGGCCTCTCACTGTTGTGGCCTCTCCCATTTGCGGAGCACAGGCTCCGGACGCGCAGGCTCAGCGGCCACGGCTCACGGGCCCAGCCGCTCCGCGGCATGTGGGATCTTCCCGAAACGGGGCACGAACCCGCGTCTCCTGCATCGGCAGGCGGACTCTCAAGCACTGCGCCACCAGGGAAGCCCGACCCATTGCTTTTTGAGTAGGATATTGTTTAGGTGGTAGGTTAGTTTGTTTATTTGAGATTCTTTTTCCTGGGGAAGGACTGTATTACTATTTCATTTATTTCTGCTCTCATCTTTATATCTTTTCTTCTACTAACTTTGGGTTTTGTTTGTTCTTCTTTTTCTAGTTCCTTTAGTTGTGAGTTTAGGTTGTTTGTTTGAGATTTTTTCCTGTTTCCTGATGTAAGCTTGTATCAACTTCCCTCTTAGAACTACTTTTGCTGAGTCCCATAGATTTTGGATCATTGTGTCTTTGTTTTCATTTTTCTCCAGGAGTTTTTTCATTTCCTCTTGATTTCTTCATGATCCCTTGGTTGTTTAGTAGCATATTATATAGCCTCCACATGTTTGTGTTTTTTGCAGTTTTGTTCTTGTAGTTGATTTCTAGTCTCATAGTGTGCTGATCAGAAAGTTGCTTGATATGATTTCAGTTTTCTTAAATTTACCAAGGCTTGTTTTGTGACTTATCATGTGATCTGTCCTGGAGAATTTTCCATGTGCACTTGAAAAGAATGTGTATTCTGATGCTTTTGGATAAAATGTTCTCTATATATCAAGTCTATCTGGTCTAATGTATCATTTAAGGCCATTGTTTCCTTAATGACTTTCTATCTGGATGATCTGTCCCTTGACAAAAGTGAGGTTTTAAAGTCCCTCACTATTATTGTGTTACTGTCAATTTCTCCTTTTATGTCTGTTAAGATATTCTTTGTGTATTTAGATGGTTCTACTTTGAGTGCATATATATTTATAATGGTTATATCTCTTCTTGGTTTAATCCCTTGATCATTATGTAATGTCCTTCTTTGACTTGCGTAACATTCAGTCTTTGTTTTAAATTCCATTTTGTCTGATACAAGTATTACTACTCTGGCTTTCTTTTGATTTCCATTTGCATGGAATAACTTTTTCCATCCCCTCACATTCAGTCTGTGTGTGTCATTAGATCTGAAGTGAGTTTCTTTTAGGTAGCATATATACAGGCTTTGTTTTTATATCTAGAGATATATTCTCTACAAGTGCCCCCTATGTGGTCTTCTTAGGTCCTTCCATTATGGCAGGCTACCTCCTGTGGGAAGTCTGGTTGGCTTATGTGGTCCCTGGTCTAGTTGGTTTCCAGGTCCTGCCTTGTGCAGAGGCTGCTGGCCACTGCTTGGTGTGGCTGGGTCATGAGGCAGCTAGCTGCAGAACCTGTGGGGCCCTGGGCTAGTGGTGGCTCACTAGTGGGTTGTGTCAGGGTCCAGGAGATCCCAAAGCTGATTTCCACCCACCAGTTGGTGAAGCCAGGACCTGGGCCTATTGCTGGTCCACTGGCAGTCAGAGCTGGATCCTGGGGTCTGGCTGCAGGGTGTAAGTGTCCCAGAGCTTGTATAGGACCACTGGTGGGTGGTGCTCCTTCCCATCACAGTTGGCTATGGGGTCCAGGATGTCCTGAAGCTTGGGTTGGCCTGCTGGTGGGTATGGCCAGGGCCCAGCCAGACCCAGGACTGGTTCTGGCCTGCTGGTGGGTGAGCTACATCCACAGGCTGGGAGGCTGCAGTTTTCCTGGGGCTGATGTTCACTCACTGGTGTGTGAGGCTGGTCCTAAGGCTAGAGTAGACTTGCTGGTAACTAGGGCCAGGAATTTGGGCCTTAATTCCTGCAACTGCTCTGTAGAGCTGGGTTCCAGGGTATCTGGCTGCCAGGCCCTGGGGGGTTCTGGCTCTAGTGCCCATGCGCTGATGTATGGGGCCTGGTCCTGGGTCCTCTTGTAGGCAGGGCTCTCTCTGAGCACAGCTGTGGGCACAGGGGGTCTTAAGGCAGTCTGCTGTTGGTAGGTGGGGATGTGTCCCCACCCATTTAGTTGCTTGACCTGAGAATTCTCAATTTGGTTGCCTATGGAATAGTGAGTATGGGAAGGACTAAGTCCTGAGGCTAATAAGCTAGAAGGAGGATTCCAAACTGGCCCTTGCCTGTACCAGTGTCCACGTGATAGAACGAGCTGCCAAAAATGGCTGTCTCCAGTGTCTGTGTCCCCATGTGTGAGCTCTAATTGCCTCCTGCTTCTCCACGAAGCTCTCCAAGATCAATAGGTAGGTCTAACCCAGGCTCCTTTCAAATTCCTGCTTCTGCCCTGAGTCTTAGAGCATGTGAAATTTTGTGTGTGCCATTTAGGAGTGGAATCTATTTCCCACAGCACGCTGGGTCTCCTGAAAGTAAGACCTGCTGGCCTTCAAAGCCAAATGTTCTAGCAGCTTGTCTTCCCAGAGCAAGGTCCCTGTGCTGGGAGCCTGATGTGGGGCTTACACCCCTCGCTCCTTGTGGAGAAAACACTGCAGTTGTAATTATTCTCCCATTTGTGGATCACCCACCTGGGGGTATGGATTCTTTATATCTTTAGTTGTATAAGATCTTTTCTGAGGTTTCAGTCTTTTTCATCCAGAGGTCTTCTGTAAATAGTTGTAATTTGGGTCAGCCCGTGAGAGGAAGTGAACTCAGGCTCTTTCTAATCTGCCATCTTGGTTGATCTCTCTGGTAGGTTTATTTTCAACTCAGTTATTGCTGCACTAAAAAACTCACTTCATTACACGTTCCTTCTGACATTTAACAAGATTTTAATATTGAACAAGTACGTGGTCCGGTATTTCATGTTTTCCAATACGAATCACGTTATTTTAGATGTCTTATTTTTCCACCAAAGAGGAAAATGATGCTTGCTTATCCTTCCCCAGAGTTGAGGTAAGCAGGCTACACCTGTTAAACTGATGAGAAAACCAAAATAAAAAGCTGATGATTGACTCATCTTTTGTCATATAGCCAATTAGGAGTGATGGAAATCTGGAACCCTGATTTCTTGCCTTTTAGGTCACACATACAGTAAGTTGTGGGCCAGTGTTAAACCCTTGTCACTTGATTTGAAAACCACACCACTTAGTCTCTGACATAGTCTTGTTACTAGAACTTACTGAAACTCTGATTGCCAGAAAGCACAGAGCTTCAAGGTCTTCTGACTGTAGAGGAATTGTTTTAACATTAATTGAACCATATTTGAATATGCAATTTGAAGGCATAAGACCCCAATTTGGCCTGTGTTTATGTTTAGCTATTTTTCATTTCCCTTCATTACAGCATAGACATATAAGTAGCATATACATTGATATTTTAATAATTGTATGTATACTTTTAATTTATAAGTAGTTGTCTGTAAAATGGTTGCCCCTTTTCTCAGTAATCAGCTTTCAGAGAAACATTGGTCACTGATATCTGGCAAATCATTTCCTGTTTATTTCTTCTAGAATTCTAGTACCTGCTCTTATCTGTCTTCTGTGGTGTAGACCTTTACTATGGCTACTATAGATTACCCACTGTCCTGTAGTCAAGTTCAACTGAAAATGCAATCAACATCCCTCTGAGGTACTCTTCATCTCCTATTCCCCCAAATTAACCAATGCTCCACCGAATCTGGCTTCCTCAGTATTTTCCATATAGCCTTGCTATTAGTCCATCTAGTGACCTGTGATACTATCTTTTATTTTATAGATGAGTTTTCTGATAGCACTTCAATCAGCAATAATTCCCACTCTCATCTGCATTGCCATAGAACTTTTTAAAAAAACATCTCTGAAGCATGTTTCTATGAATTGATCGTATATGGGTCTCAGTGCTGTGTTTTAATTTTAGTACACCATAGTGACTAAAGACAATACACTTTAGTCTATTGTCTCATAACAATCAAGAAAATAGTGAAAAACTAATAATTACCTGTATTCCAAGTGAATGCCAAACTCCTTTTCAAATTAATGCCATCAATGGAGAAATTCAGGTACTTTAGGAGAATGTGGCTATTGATTTGTGGGTCGTAGAGTGTAACTTGTGATTGCAAAAGGAGGTCATCATGATCAGAACAGCAGCAACTTAATGCTAATGACTATGTGACTGAAGGAAAGAAAGTTAAATGACACCTCATCCAAAACCTTATTTCACTTGCCCACTGACAAATATGTGGGAGGCACATAATCAATACAGATACGTGACTAGCTATGAGGCATGAGGAACAATAAGTTCAAGAAGTCTGGAGTTTTAAGCCCAAGCAAAGGAGAGGATAGTGATGCATTTAAAAGTGAAGGCATAGGAGCATGAAAATTTGGAAGGGAAACTAATGAATTTTCATCTACTCAGATGAAGTTGAATGTAACTTCAGGCTTGTTTTGTGCAGTAAACAGAAGGCTGTTAGGTGTGTAGCTTTGATGTTAAGAAAATAATTTTAGAATCATCCAATAAGGGTGATGTTTGAAGTTGTGGGAGGGAAGTCAATTAGTGAAGATACGTAGTGTGAAAAAGAATGGCACTGTGAACACGGGACCTAGTAAATGTACTTTGGGACAAGTGGAATAAGCTGGTGAAAGATCCTAAGATGCAATAGTATAAAATGTGGTTTAAAGTAGCCGTGCTGTTAATAAAGATATCATACTCAACCATGTCAGATGCCTCAGATTGTTGTTCAAGAATAAGGATCAGTGGATTTGATGATTAGTTCATTGGTGATTAATCTTTACAAGAACCATTTTAGTAAAATGGTTGGGGCCAAGGAGCTAGATTCCATTTTGTTTAGAAACAAAAGGGAGATGAGGAATTAAAACAATTATATCTAACTACTGTTTTCCTCAAAATTAATGTAGTTTAATTGTGTTATTTTTCTTACGACAGTAATATATATTCATGCAGGAATTTCACGTAACACCAAAAAGTATGAAGAAGAAAATAAAGAAATAAAGAAAAAAGTATCAAAATCGTGCAAAATTTCAAAAAATCAATGGTTAATAATTTAGCAAACATTTTTTCCAAACTTGTATGTAGTTACATACAACACAAGACACATATATATGATTGCATATAATATTAGATATATACTCACATATATGATTGCATGTATCAATAATATGCCAGTTTATAATATTTCATTCCATTCCATAATATAGTAAAGATATTGCCTTATTAATATAAAATGCATTTAATGGATGTATGCTAGTCCACTATACTTATGTAAAATAATTTATTTAACAAATTCATTATGTACAGAAAATAACATACGTATTTTTGCACTTGTCTAATACATTCCTGTTTTGAAGATTATACATTTTTAAATCATTTTCATATAGCTTACCAAATGCTTCTCCAGAATGTTTTCATCACGTTCCACTCCAGGCAAGTTGAAGTAAAGTTTTCCCATATGCCAAATGTAGACTAAAAGGACAGCATAAACATCAGCATATTAACTGTTAATTAGCATTTGTTTGTAATGGATACCATTACTTTCATTACTTGACCCTTTTCAGCAATACTCAGCACTCAGGAACAAAAAAGCAATAGATTGTCCTAGATTTGAAAACTGAAATGGCACACAGGGCAAGCAGAAGGTCAGAATGAGTAAGGAGCACATCTACAGATATGTGAAATTAATGATGGAACTGCTGGGTAATACATCTAAAAGGGGTAAGGATGCAGTGAGGGATGGGTGTGAACTGGAAGGGATAAAGCTCATAAGAACAAGACATGTTTGGATAAAGAAATGCATGTGTCTAATAAAAATGAAGATCATTTGGAACTGAAGAGATCTAGGCCCTATGACAGTATAGTTAAAAGACTCATTGACTTGAATGTTGAGAACCAGACCAGAGAAGAGTAATCAAAGAACATAACGATCAAAGTAGGTTTAAGTCAATGGCAAAAAGAGAAGACGCCCCCATGAAGTCTGAGATATATATCACAACTGAGTGGCACAGGCATCAAAAACGGAGCAGTTACTGATAAATGGTGACAGCACAATGGTCTCAATACAGCAATGAGGAGTAAGGGGAACACTGGCCCCTCCTTGCACATTCATGGGTATGAGTGTTGGAGAGGTTTTCAGGGTAGGTAGAATTATCAGGGTTAGGCTGGATTTCAGTTCAGGTGAGGACTTCGAGACACCGTTTTAGAAAAAGTTTAGATCATAGGATTTTTTTTTTCTCTAAAATATCTAGAAAGCAAATTCAATTGAGCAGTGTCCAGAGAATGGAAACGGTATGGTTTGATTATCACTACAGCCTTCCCAAAATCAATGTATTTACCTTTTGTTCAGCTTTTTATTGATTTCTTATGCTGCATTATGGCAATAAGGTCACCACTAAAACAAATAGATGAACAAGCAAGACAAATAGCTATGGTTCTATAATACATTATGAAATGAGACATTTTTTAGTACAGAGCACTTGATACCTACAATATTTTATATTTATTATTTAAATATCTTATGCATACAAACACAATGCTGCGTTCCTACTGGGGCCAAACTTCACTAAATGTACTGCTGTGCCTCTGCAGGGCAGAATTTCCCCAGACAGACCATCAGGTGACTTAGAAAATACAGCAAAATATATTATTTTAAAAATGTTTTACTTCTTGATTTAGTGTAATGTAAGTAAATCTAAGAGAAAATAGAAAAATCTACTCTGCTTACTACAAGTGTTCAGGGAATGAGGCAGCATTATGGTATTATTGTATATATCTTTCTGTGATTGGAATATTTCTCAAGGCTTTTAGGTGTTCCTGGCTTACTTCTAAATTATCATTTATGTGAAAATTCCCGCATTAATTTTTATCATATTTATTGACAAAAAGTCCTTTTTTTTGTCATGTGCAAAAATTTCATACTTGTGAATTTGTCTATGAAATTTTACCACACAGAATATAAAACCCTATGAAGTAAATACTGTTTTCCTCGTGTTTTTTTAATGAGAAAAATACATACAGAGAGGTTCAATAAGTAGCAAAAGTCAAACACCCAGAAGCAGGTGGGTTTGGGGTGTAAAACATGTTTAAGAGCATTTCTGCTTTGCAAGAGTATTCACCAGGAACATGGTTTTTACACAGACGAATAAATGTATGCAAGAAAAGTTTTGTTCTTGACCAATGAATGTATCAACAATAAAGGAGAATAGATTAATTAAACTGAAGAAAATGTTGTATGATTGAGAAATTCCATGTTGCCCTGACTGTTATCTTTGGTCAGACCAAATCTTTAGGTCAGCAAATGAGGTATGGAAACCCTACAAAGTTACTGAGATAACCTGAAAAAAAAGTAGAACAACTCTAAAAGCAATTCCACCTTAATCACTTGTCATTTTGCTAAGTCTAAAACGATATTCTTCATTAAATTAATTCTTTGTTACTCAGTGCCTACTGGGAAGGGATTTGATAATATCAAAAGCCACAGAGGCTGTCCTAAGGAAAAAGCTGACCCTTCGTTCAGACTTCTGGAAAGAATCTGAGGTGGTACTGGGAAGGGAAAGCACCTAGAACGGCAAAGATGACTAAATGTTTGTGAAATATGAATCTGTGTTTGTACAAAGCATTCTTTTGCATTTAAACAGAACTTGGAGGCATTTCAAGAAAATGGATGAAAATACAAACATCAACTGAGTTTTGAAAGAAAATTAGAAGGGAAAAATTGGAAGGCAAATTTGTCTCTCAGACAAGTTCTGTGCAATTGAACGTAGTTTCCGTAGGTGCTGGGGTTAAAATGAAGAAAAGAGCACGTCAACAGTAGGGCACTAGAGAATGGACTTGAGGATACGGGGAGCGGGAAGGGTAAGCTGGGACAAAGTGAGACAGTGGCATGGACATATATACACTACCAAATGTAAAATAGATAGCTAGTGGGAAGCAGCCTCATAGCACAGGGAGATCAGCACGGTACTTTGTGACCACCTAGAGGGGTGGGAAAAGGAGGGTGGGAGGGAGGGAGACGCAAGAGGGAAGGGATATGGGAACATATGTATATGTATAACTGATTCACTTTGTTATAAAACAGTAACTAGCACACCATTGTAAAGCAATTATACTCCAATAAAGATGTTAAAAAAAAAAAAGAGTAGGGCAATTAAGAAAGAAGGGACATGGCTCTTACTTGCAAAGGGATAATTGGTCTCTACAAGCTTGTTACTTTTGTTGTTCAAATCTTCTATGTCTTACTGATTCGTGTGTGTGTGTGTGTGTGTGTGTGTGTGTGTATGTGTCTGAATGAACAATGTATCACTGAGAGATGTGTTCAAATCTGTTATTCTGACTACGGATTTTTACATTTCTGTTTGGAAAACTGGATATTTTGGCTTTCTATATTTTGAAACTGTGCTTTTAGTTGCAGGCATCTTAAAAATACTATATTTATTGAACTATTTTCTCATATTCGTGGAACCTCTTAAGTGATTTTTACTATTTTGTCAAATATTAATAAACTCTACCAGCTTTCTTTTAATTAGTATTTAATTTAATGATATCTTTAAATACATATGTCTATATATATTATATATATATATATATATATATATATATATATATATAGTATATATACATCCTTTTGTTTTCAACGATTTTCTTTCTCTTTGTCTTTCTTCTCTAGTAAGAACCAAGGCTAAGAATTCCATTATATCCCCTGTGGGGAGGGTATTTTTCTATTTTCCAAGGTGAGAGGGTCACTTTTCAGGCTTTGAAGTGATTTTCTACCCAGCTTGGCCATGGCTTTGTCTCCTCTCCCCTACACCCCGCCATGAAAGTGCATGCATCTGCTTAGCAAGGATAGACTGATGTCCTCAGGGTGCTAATTTATCTCACAGGATTCAGACTTTCCAGTCCTTTCTGGACTCAGAAGTTTTCTCATTCTTCCCAGGACATTTTTTTGTAGCTATGCAACACTGGAAACTTTCCTATAGATAACTGGTATGACATGTCAGTTAACATTTAAAGAGTGTAATAGGGCTCTTTTAAAAAACTAAATGGGGAAGATGCAATCTCAACCTATCTTAGAGTTTTAGGATGCTGGTAGCACTTTGTTCATTATTTCTACTCCCAGATAAATGATTCTATAAAAGCTTCTCTTCTGAGATTGTCTTCCTTTTGATGGTGACTCATGATCTCTTTGTCTAAACTCATGGATTCTTATTCCTGGTCTACATTATATATTATTATGAGATTATGATCTATCTCCTTTTTCCTATACTCATACCCTGTGGGTAGACACATCGTTATCTGCTGTTTACTATGATCTAGACCTTGTGCTTGGAACTGAGGTATGAAGGCAACTAAGACACATTTCCTGTGGTCACGAAGGCCAAAGGATAATTTGGAAAATAATACGTGTAAATGAATCATTTCAGTGTAGTCAGATATGTACAAATAAACATATGTTGCATGCACCAGGGTTGGTGTGATGATTCACTCTGTCTGTAAGATTCAGGAATGGCCTCAGAGAAGAAGCTGTGGGTGAAGAGATTTTTAAAGTATAATTAGGGCTTCCCAGACAGAAAAAGAGCAGCATAGCAATCCAGTCAACGGATTAGATTGTGCATATATATTTCACTGTGATACCCTAAGATTTGGGGTAAATCGTAAGTACATTGGAATAACCAGGAGAGACCACTAACAGAGAGACAATAGAAAATAAAATTAGAAACACTGACAAGTAGCTTGATTATTAAAAGCCTTTTTTAGAACGCTAAGGAAAGAGAAGGCTTTGAAAGGCTTTGTATAGGCGAATAATATTAAAGAGTTTTGTTTTTAATTAGATAACTGTATAATCAAGTCTATAAGTTTTGAGATTATTGTAAAAGTATAAGCAAAAGATGGTGAGGCACCAAACCGAGCCAGTGGTAGCAGGGATAGGAGCAGAACCAGACAAGGCAAGCTTAGACTGTGAAATCAGAAGAATATGGTGATTGACTAGGTAAAAAATACTGGAAGATGCAAGAGCTAAGATAACCAAAAAGACATGGTTGACTTTGAGATTTCAGGATTATTATATGCATTAGAGAAAAGTATAAATGAAAGAGAAGTGATTTTTAACTTTGTCTCTGTTGAAGTTGAGTTTGATACAGGATATCTATGGGGCTATGTCTCCAAATCAGATAGAAATTTGAGTTTTGGGGTTTGAAGAGAGTCTGAGGTCAAAGATACATTGATTTGGAAACTATCAGAATATACATAATTGTTGAAGCTATGATAATGATAGCTTATCAATAATGAGGTAATGAGGGGAAATGTCATTTAAAACATGGTTAGGCTAAAAAGAGAGAGACACAGGGATAAAACTTTGTTAAAGAATGAGGATATGAGGAGGTGATTGTATCAACAAAGATGATGGGGGTTGTGGGATGAGTTATAGACCTGTGACGTAGGAGAGTTCAGAGGGCTCTATGATGAAAAACAAAGAAGGAGAGGTTTCAAACAGGAATTTCAATTGATCAGGAGTATGAAATGCCAGACATTTGAAATAAGATGATAACTGGATAATTAGGACATTGTTAGTGACCTCCTTAGAGCATTTTGTTTGCTGCAGAGAGCTGAGTAATGAGTGAGGGTGAGATTGGAGATAGTCCCAGTTGACTCCTCTTCTGAGAAGGTTGGCTGTAAAGGGAAATGGAGATAGCTTCATAGCAAAAGGGTAGTGTCTGAGAATGGGGAATTTGTTCTTATTTATTACCTTTATTTGTTTATTTTTTCTTTCCATAAGATGAGGAAATTGAGCATGTTTGTTGACTGGAAAGAAAAGAACTAAAGAAAAGTGAGAGGAGGGAGTTACAGCAGAAATAACAGAAAGGAGTTAATGTGACCATTCTAATGGCATACTTTAGGGGCTAGAGGTCAGTGACGTTACACTGCAAAATTCAAAGTAAAATTTTATTATTTTGTCTCCATGCTACAAGAAACCTCCAATTAAGGACTAACAGTGATATAATCCTAGAAACATAGGACTTGAAGATATTAAAAAATTACAGTAGCCACAAAACCTTGTTATATGGTAGTCACCAGAATTAAGAACTATTTTCCAAGGATTTATCTGGGAAACCATATTCTACTGAATATGTACATGTTGTACTTAACCAGCAATCCAAGATTAAATTGGATTGATAACAAAACTGGAAAGAAAAAGAGTATGTTATATCTATGAGACTCTAGTAACTGCTGTTTCACTGATTCTATGTATAAAAGAAAATTATTCATCGGGAGTACTTTTTGTGAATTACATTTGTGATTTTTGTAATATTAAACTTTAAAAATGCTTTCCAGTTGTCTATGGCCAATAAATGTCTGAATTATTTGGGCTTATTATCAAGTGAAAATGCTACTGCTTTTCACTTTATAAAAATACAATACCTTTTTTTGCCGAATTGAACCCATAATTTTAAAGCAACTTTGTAACTTGGTAAACATGGGTTGGACCAGCCGCCTTTAGTGTGAGTCCCTATGGTGCTAGTTACAAGTGACAAAAAAAACCCAAAACGTGGTATGAAAGACAATTCTAAAAATGTCAAAAGTAAGTTATGTACAACACATGTACTATAGTGTTAAGAGTCAGGGTACTGGGCTTCCCTGGTGGCGCAGTGGTTGAGAGCCCGCATGCCGATGCAGGGGACACAGGTTCGTGCCCCGGTCCGGGAAGATCCCACATGCCGCGGAGCGGCTGGGCCCGTGAGCCGTGGCCACTGAGCCTGCGCGTCCGGAGCCTGTGCTCCACAACGGGAGAGGCCACAACAGTGAGAGGCCCGCGTACCGCAA
>NW_006790467.1:374550-399148 GCF_000442215.2 Lipotes vexillifer | reverse complement strand
GTAGGGAAACCATAAAGGATAGTGCTGTTATTTCAGGCCTTTGATAGAAGATTCCATTACCAACCAAAGGACTGAAAGGAGGGAGGAAGGTAGGAGAACTTGGAAAAAGAGACAGGAAGTATGCAGCCAGCCCTGTGAAATCCTTCACGGAGAAAGCCAGAGAAATAAACATGGGCCTTTCGTTTCCTTAATCCCTTTTCTCACCCTTTCTGTTCTCATGCTGGTAATTCCTATTTGCAAACCGAAGTAAAAGCCAGAGAACACAAGAGCTATTTGATTGAGTTTATACCTGTACTGCTTAAGCTCTCTGGGCACACAGAAGAGAGGATAAATGGAAAGAAGATTTGGAGGAGCAAGTAGATATCTAGCGCTTTCACAATTTATATTAATATAAATAATGATGTAGCCTTTTTTTAAAAGAAAGTCACTTTCTTATTAATCCCAGTCAATAAATGCTAAATAAATAATTAAAGACTATCAGGTCTGTGGGGTATGATACTTATAGCCTATTTGTGGTCCCCAAATCTTGGTCCAGCATCAGTTAAAATTATTTCTCTTTTTTCAATAGTGAGACATTCACTTTACATTTCCCAATCCACCCGTCGCTTGGGTCTCTTTATTCCCAGATCAACCAGCTCGTTGTACTCAAATGCTAGCGCATTGTACTCTCGTGTCTTCATCACCCCATTATGGAGCACATCTATGCTGCCATATCTCTGCATCCCACCAACCCCAGTCATATCTTGCCCTCAGTACAGGTAGAGAAGGTCTTATCAAAGTATTAAACTGGTATTTAACTGAGGTTTTTCTCTGTGTCTCATTATCTGTTCCCTTTTTGTACCAATTCCATATGAGCTTTCAACCACCATCCCTCCTACACGTCACCTACTAGCCTCCAGCAGCTGAGAAAGAGGAAATTAGTCAGAGATGAGAATTTCAAGTGGTAAGAAGGGCAAGTTTCTATTGCAGTATGGTGGTGGAATTACTTTGTAGAAGCACATTCTGTCCATTCCATTCAAATCATACCACACAGGTGGTTCTACTCCTTAAAGAAATAACCTACTCCCCTAGGCATCAGGCCTTTAAATACCTTTAAATAGAAAGTGAGTATGCTTACTCAGAGTTATTGGAAAAACACTCATGACTATAGGAGTCCTGTTTTCAACAGTAAAATTAATTTAATAATGAAGTGGCTTTGATTTACCAGAGTTCAATCAAATAATTTGAGGGAATGAATACAATGACTTTTCCATTCAGCTGTTTTATTAAAATTAATTTTGTTTTTTAACTATCAAACAAGACACACTTATTGAAAGCAAAAATATATTTTTAGTTTTGCTGTTGTTTCAAGAAAGGAGGTAGCAAATAAATGATGGCGTGTCCAAGTTAGGATCACAAATCTTGCTTGCTTTGAGATTGAAAATACCCTGGTGGGGGCTTCCCTGGTGGGGGCTTCCCTGGTGGCGGCTTCCCTGGTGGCGCAGTGGTTGAGAGTCTGCCTGCCGATGCAGGAGACACGGGTTCGTGCCCCAGTCCGGGAAGATCCTACATGCTGCGGAGCGGCTGGGCCCGTGAGCCATGGTCGCTGAGCCTGCGCATCCGGAGCCTGTGCTCCGCAACGGGAGAGGCCACAACAGTGAGAGGCCTGCATACCGCCCAAAAAAAAAAAGAAAAGAAAATACCCTGGTGGTGCAATGATATTGGATGAAGTCTTTAATCTCTCTTGAGAAAGACTTTGTGCAGCAATCACTTATATTTTCTTCTGTGCTGTTGAATCTTCTCCTTAAAAAAACAACATCTGAATGGAGAAAGCTGCTTCTTTTTTTTTTTTTTTTGCCAAGGCCTGTCTAAACTGTAACCAATGTAGTTCATTTTAAAGCACTCATCTGTCATTCACAGATTAACCTTATACAGGATAGCTGCTCTCATTTCCATTGCCCTTCTGTCCTAGGAAGAATAAAACTCGAGCATTAAACAATGTGTTGAATCTGTGAGGCATATTTAATGCAAAGAGGATTTTAATGCATTTCTATAATTATAGGCATTGATAACTGACTATAAATCTTCATTTCCCAAATGCCACAGCATTAGGAATAGAATGATTTGTAATTTGTACTAGATGTTTTTAAGAACCTTATGCCCAAATCACCTTGCTTTCTTTTAGCTTCAAATATTGGTTACTGTGGAGAGAGTATCAGATATTTATTATAGTACATAGCTATAAATATACTGTGCAGAAAGATTGTAAGTGTTTGAGTCTTTGGTTTTTAATTGGAAAATGATATCACCACCATGATATTGACTGTAAATCTTAGCTCAACCCTGGGGTGGTACTTTAAAAATCACACTTATTTTAAATAATAATAATATATCAAAAAATCTTGGTTACTCTAGTGGGCAACAAGCTACACTGAAAAAGTTAGAGATGTGATTTTTACTGCATGAATACTTATTCTTGTAAGCTATGTCTTGGAACTTTATTGTAGACAAATTTTTAAAGTGCTTCAAAAATTCTACGGAACGTTTGCAAGTCTGAGCTCTCCCAGCCCCTGTTTTTGGTAAAGCTTTATGGGCTCAGCTTGTACGTTTCAAGACATTTTCCTTAAAGACTTTCTTATAGGGGAGTCCTTGGCAAAATGTGTGATTTCTGACACCTTTCCTGTTTTCAACAGCACCATTCTGAATTTATGTTCCCTGTCCTGAATCCTGTCCTCTAGGGGTAGAGACAACAGAATGTCTCATTCAATGGTTAATTTCTAATTTGCTACCCTTTGAACACTGAATATTCTTAAATATTTGGAGAGATATCGTTTCACCCTTAGACTTACTTCAAGGTGATTTATTATATTTCCAAATGCTCTTGTGCAACTAAAATCTACCTTATGTACAATATGTATATTGAAATTAAATAAGAAGATACACTTTTATATGGCTTTCAGTTGTGCTCTCAGGGGAAATTTACCACATAGCCAACTAATAAATAATATTGCTTAAACTTGGCATCCATGACTGTTTAAGTGCTTCTCAGAAATTAGCCCATTAATCTTCATGCGGCTGCTTGTAAAGCAGACAGCAAGTTATCTTATTCTTCCCGCTTTCCTCTGTTATCCCACTTCAGCTGCCTAGAATTCTATACTGTTGGGCCTACATCGTGAGAGGCAGGTTCCTTGCGTGCTTCTCTGCAGAGTAAAGCACACATGGCGTGAGTGTCTGTCCTCCCTTCCATGAGATGATACAGGAAGTTCACGCCTGGCCCTTCAAGTTCTCTTTGGAGGGTGATGCACATGATTGGTGCAGACAAACACACTGAATAAGTTGCGTGATCTCTGAGTCCTTGAAACTGATCTCTCTAGTTTGTAAACAGAGCTTCACTTCTCTTAAAGGAAGCCCTGACACCTCTTCTGTGTTCAGTCTTTGCTGGTTGTGAAAGGGATAGTCCGTTAAAAGTAGAACAACAAACCTTAAAGACCTGCTTCGTTACTTTCTTACGGGTCACTCACAACTGCACTTGCTCTTTCCAAATAGATAAAGTTGTCTGGAGATTTTTAATTTCTTACTACCACTTTCAATGTATTCTTCTAGTTTCTCAGAAGAAAAGCCTGTGCCATGTCGAGATCAAGCACAATGTACGAAATATGATAAAGTGTTTAATTAAATACTTATGTGTTTTACACATTGTACAGAGCTGTCAGCTCAAACCCAGATCTCCTGATCATGGCTTATCTCTCCTCACAATATGTATGATGCTTTTCAAGAATTACATTAAATCTGAAACTGAGAATGACAAGGTATAAAATTAGAAGTCACTGATTGTAAATCAGTGACTATAAATCAGAGAAAATAATTTGAATTTTTCCATGAAGCGCAATAATTACCATTTTTAAATATTTCCTTTTAGGCCTACAAGACACTCATTCTCATTCCATACTTCCAGATTCTTCTCTTCTCCAACTTCTTTCTTCCTTCTAATGACTTATAGTTCCGGTACGTATACCTGAGTAGAATATAAAGCAGGCTCATTTATTTTCATAATAGGAATTGGACTATTACCTTATTGCATGAAGTATTGATGGCTCACAATCCCCAAACGTTCACAGATTCAAGGGAAACCAATGACTCAATTAACTTCCGCTTGAGTAGTTACCAGCTGTTGGGAAAAGGTCTGTGTATTAGGAGACGCATTTTTTAGTTGGAGAGTGACAAATGAGTAAGCATGAAGTCACATCTACTGCCCCGTGAGTGATGTGACAACAGATACTATTTATTTCGTTAGTGATACTTGAAAGGGGGCTCAAGGTGTCCTAAATCTCTTTTTCTCGATACTTGCAACTACCTAAGAAGGGACTAGTATGGAATGGACTTTGTCTTGTTTAATGGACTGTGTAGAGTTCATAGTGTATATTTTCATGGGAATGTTTTAGCTCTGTGTCAATGCTCATTCATCATGATGTTGCTTGTTTTTTTTAAACCTAAATAGACCAAAAGATTAAGTAATCTTTTGCTCTTTGGTATATTTACCAGACAATTTTTTGTAAATAATTAAGTCTGGAGAATTTGAGGGATTGTAAAAATCACCCAAAATTCCCTTCTGTCATAAAGAGAATACAATTAGTACTGCAATACTTGAAATTTTAAAATTTTTGCACAATTTACAAAGTAGAAAAATAGCAGGATGCAGAACCCATGTATTTTGAGTTAAACCTTCAGGTAGAAAAAGCAAGAATAATTGGTTTAGGGGCATCACGTCTTACATAGGTCACATTTATGCTCTCCTCTATCCTTTGGTATTAATTAGTCACCTTTAAATTAATGTTGAATAGACATAAAGAACAAAAGGTAAATGTTGTCTTTAAATGAGTGATTGAGTTAAAAAATGGGGAAAAGTATAGGAGAAATTTTGTTATGGTTAACATCTGAACAAATGTACAGTTGTGGTAAACTTTTCTGTTACCTGCTTTTACTTTTTATATATTTCTATTGAAGCCTGTTAAGATATTTCTTGGCTACGTACTTTTATCCACATATTGATCCTTGTTTTTGGCAAGATTTCATTCTTATAATTAACTTTATGTATACCTGGACATTTATTTCATTAGAAGAATGTCATACAAGTCTCAAAATTTTCTACTGGTTAACCTTAACTGGGTCTAGTTAAGACAAAATTTTTACTTTATTTCTAATCTAGGATATGATCTCATCTGCTCTAAAGTTCGTAATATCTGAAATTCTCTAGAGGTCATGTTAACTTTATTATCTTTTTTTCCCCTATTGGTTTCGTATGGCAAAGGCTTAACTTTTCACATAGATTTAACGTGTTCCCCTTCAGAGCCTGTGTTATTTGGTTTTTAAAACCTGTATTCTAATTGGCTATCTCTTACATATGGAAACACACTACATGTTGAGTTGAATTTTGAAACCTAGGTAACTTCAATTTTTGTTTTTGTGATGTAATTATATGTAGTCCCATCAAAGGAGTTTATTTTTCTTGAAAATATGAAGGTGCTATGATATTTGGAAACAGATTAGTAGTACGATTTGAACTCCCTCAGTGGGTTAACCTCTGTGTTAATCAACAAGGGGAACAGTTTACAGATCAGTGTTAGCTGGACAAGTGTATACACACACAGACACACACATCCCTATGTATATAAAAATGACAAACCAGTTTTCTTTAATACTCCAAGGGTTTTCTTCCTACCGCACTTCTGAAATCGTTTGCTGTGACTATGATAGTTTTCTTATTGTTAGCATTCTATTTTCCCTCCCCTGTCTTTACTTCTCAATGTTAATGAAGGTGCATATCTCTTACTACAATATGGCTGCTTCCTAGGTTGCCAAGCTGAAGGAGTCTGCTGTAAAACACTTGTTGCCTAATGTATGAAGATTCTGTTATGATAATATTTATTTTCAGAAACATTTTCAATTTATGTGATGTATATCTCTGGCATAAGAATCATCTGAAAAATTTATTGAAAACGCAGATGATTATGCCCCACACCTTTGAATCCTGAATCAGAAAGTTTGGAGTGATTTCTACATATTTGTTTTTTGAACAAGTTTCTCCAGTGATACCAATGCACAGCCAATTTTGAAAATCATTGCCCTAACACAGGTGTCACACATGGTAGGTATTATGTGCTTAAAGAATGATTTAGTGGGGAAATGAATAAGGATGAAAATATTAATTTAGAATCAATAAACCTTTCTATACTAAAACTAAATATAATGCATTTTTTTAAAATGACTGTTACTTATATAAAATTTTTACATTGTTCTTTGGAAAAATCTATCCTGTGCTCACAGTTCATATTAAATTTTGAAATAAAAGTAAAACTAATTACTTGTAGGTTGCTTTGTCAGCAAATGTCATTTCCAACCCTTTCAGTTATGCCAAATTGACAAAGGCAATATGAGATTTTTAAATTTTTTTCTGACATCCTATCCTGTCTGCTCATTATATTACAACTGATGCATTGTCCTACTTGGATCTATTCTCATGTGTCTGGACACCCATATTTTATTTCGATGTGCATACGAAAAGTCTTGGTAACCTGATTTGCATCTAAGTATTTATTATTGGTGATATGCCCTTCTACTTTATCCGTAAGTATAAGAAGATATGGAAGTGTGATGTGATATTCATAGTTAGAGGTTATACTTAGTGTCACAGGTACAAAACTTGAAATCTCACTCCCTTTACATATCTCAGTTTAATTTTTTTGATCACTTTATCATTGAACTATAAAGAACCTAGGTATCAGAATCAATAACTTACAGTTCTTTTTTTCTTGACATACATCTTGTTGTTTTGAGAAGTTTCTCAGAACAATAAAAATAAATTTTGACAGAAATGACTATACTGTATTAGTAAGTAACACTGTAGTGAATCCTATCATCATGGCAGAGCTTTGTAGCATGGACTGCATGACAGAGGAAGTTCCATGGCTAGTTCTATGAGTGCTCTTTTGGGAACTATGGCTAACGTGCTTAGAACTTTCATAGTATCTCTATATACCTTCAACATCCATTCACAAACGCTCTCTATACCACATTGATGACTAGTTTTAGGGCCATTCTACCAGAAATCAGAAAAGACTTCTTATTTCTTGCCAGGCCCTACATAATTAATTCATTTTAATTAGGAAGTAGTTGAGAATATAGAATTCTTAGAGGCAAGAAATAGTTACTTAAATATCTTTAGTGAAGGTACTTTTACTCTCCATTGAAGATAATCTTAATCGAATATCACCCTCACTGTTTTTCAGTCTTCTGTTAGTAGTGTGGACCCACTAGTAGAACACAAAGGGAACAAATTATGTAGAGTCAGCCTCTTTGAGTGGAGCATTGAGTACTTTGTGGGTCCTCTATACCAACATTTTTGTAAATAGTTCTTTTGTAAGTAAATCCTATCTTATTTTGAATATGTCATTAATTGTCGGGATCGTAAGACAGGGAGGCATGACAAACATCATTGAAGATAGGTGGGTGCAGAGTAATATGATAGAGAGGTTAAATACAAAATATAGTATTTCTTCACCACTTAAAATAGAGTTGGTTCTTCTGTCATGAAAACTTAAAGGAATAAGTCATAGGAAAGTGAGATCATACCTAAAGTGGCAATTGTATTACTCTACACTGTTTGAATCCCTAAACATCACCAATGCTTCATTTCTTTTTCATTTTGCCTTATTTCTTTTTAAGAAATTAAATAATTCATCTCCATGATTTACTGAAGGCCAGATGATTAGTATAAATTCAAATCGAATGATTTCATTAAGGCCACAAAATAATTAGTAGATTTGGGGTTTTTAATATTCAATTGGATATTTCTAAAAATATCTAGAAATTATATAGTCTCAAGTTTATAAAATGTTAAATGACTTCCTCTCCTTAAAGTTAAGTAGTTTTTCCTAGACTACTTTATCTCTAGTATACATCATTTTGAATCGGAAAGCAAGAGAACTATTGATTACTTAATAGTAATCCTTAACTCATTCGAATGCAGAGGGCATGATCATATAATCCCATACAAATTTTACCAGGTCTAAGAATACTAATTCTCTTTATTTAGGTTTTGAGATGGAAGTAATAGATACAACTTAGTTGTTGGAACACAACTCTTCTTTTATGATAAAGCATCTTAAATTTTCTACTCAATATTAGAAAATCTCAGTGAGGAACAAAGATCTTCGACCTGCAGGTCTAGGAGTCATACCATAAATATTTCAAATTATGAGGACTTTGAATGGAAATAATGTAAAAATAGGTCTTAAGAACTATAAGATGATCCTCAAGTAGGGCAAGATGGCAAGTAACAATATATCAGCCATCTTAGGCTTAAAAATGCTTCTGTAATACACAAGCCCAAATCTCAAAAGATTTATTTCTTGCTCACTTTATACCTTTATGTGAGCTGCCTCTGTCTCTGATCCAAGTCTTCAACTTGGGTTACAAGTTGAAGTAGCAACCTCCTCTGAGACGTGGTAGAAAGAAAGAGACACGGTAGGACCATAGGATGGTCCTGAAAGCTGCTGTTCAGAGGTTGCAGCAGTATTGTTCATTTTTCATTGTCAAAACAAATCATATGACTAAGTGTAAGGTCAACTGTAATTCTCCCGAAGGAAGAGGCAGCTAATAGTTAAAAACCATGTTTCAGTTTACTTTCTGAAAATATTTTTTCCTGATGGTATTCTGAAATACACAGTTTATCTATATCTCTGTCATAAAAATACATTTCAGAAAGATTTTTCTCAAGTAAAAATGATATTATACCTTAAATGACACCTGGACATATTTATATAAAAATAAATGCAATAAATTAACATTGTGTGAGAAAAATGTTTTTTCCTAACCTGATGATGCAGGAAAAAAAATCTTTGTTATATTTTGCAGCTTCATAAATATACGTACAACTATCTGAGCTTATTTAATGAACTATGTTTATCTCAATTTATTAACACTCTGAGATAAAGCAGAAATCTGATATATTGCTCCCCTGAAATGTACAATTATTACTATAGCATGACACAAACATCAATAATAATAATAATAATAATAATAATAATATGCATACATGGAGACAGCAACTTTAATAAAAATATATAAATATTTTATATATTTAAATCTCAGATTTGGGATTAAGGTAAATTTGCCTGTAAATGTCATGTTTCTATTTTAGAGATAAAAACATAATCTTATATTAGTTTATAGAAGATATTTTTCATTATTCACATTTCTCTAAGATTAAATTTAAATTCCTTTTTGAGATCACTCTTTCATGAAAACTTACTGTATAAAAATCCCTCTTTCGGGCTTCCCTGGTGGCGCAGTGGTTGAGAGTCCGCCCGCCGATGCAGGGGACGCGGGTTCGTGCCCCGGTCCGGGAAGATCCCACGTGCCACGGAGCGGCTGGGCGCGTGAGCCATGGCCGCTGAGCCTGCGCGTCCGGAGCCTGTGCTCCGCAACGGGAGAGGCCACAACAGTGAGAGGCCCGCGTAACGCAAAAAAAAAAAAAATCCCTCTTTCTTCATTTTCCATCATCATTAAATAAATATTCATCATCATTCAAATATTCCTTTATTATTAACCAGTATGGGGCTATAAAATCTTCAGCAAATTTCAAAAGTTCTGTATAAAAATAATTTTTAAAATATTTTAGTATTTTTAATTTTAGGCTATTTGCATAGCCCATATGAATGGGAAATATATTGAAGTTATTTATATTAAATAATAGTAACTGACTATTAGCAAGTATGGAATTAGAGGCTCCATTCAAAATCATAAAATTAGGTGTGAATTTATTGATAAATCTATTCTTACTGGCAAGAAGAATGAATGCTTTAAAAAGATAAAGGGCAGATCTAAGCTCCCAGGGGAAGATATTTAAAAAGAGAGATTTTAAACCTTGCCTTGTTTAATTTCTTCCTTATTCCCTCTCTCCTTCCCTTCTCTGTTTCCCTCCTTGGCATGTCCCCTGCCTCATCTTTTTAAAAAGTATTGCATTTAAACACTGTAGCACATGGTAGAACTAACAAGCAATATTATTAGAACATAAAATTTAGAATGGAAGCTAAATTTCTTACATACTTGAAATTTTACAAGTGTGTTCATTACCATAAAAATAGTCCTGCAATTTAGAAATGATAACTTTTTTCTCTTTTAATGATAGGAGACAAAGCACATCTCAACATATCATCAATATATATTTGATGGTTCACTTTTTATTGCTAATTTCTCCTTATCCAGGTACCTTTTGGTATTTTAAAATTATTAGAGAGGAGAAAATTATAGTACAAATAAATTAATTTTTACTTGAAGTATTTATGAATGAAATCTAAATTCTCCTGAGTCTATCAAAGAGTAGCCTTCGTTTCACTACATTGAATATTGGTTTCAGGAGGATACGGAATACACCCTGAAAACACATTACAGCTGTGCCAATCTTTTTGCAATTATTTTGAATAGTTGGCTATTTGCCCCATTTGACAGTTTGTGAACATGGTGAATAATTTAGCATTCATGCTGCTGCTGTTTTGGCACAATTAACATGAATCGCATATCCACTGCTATTCAAACTGATTGCAATATGGGGGGAAAGAGAATCACTGCCTTAATGTTCAGTTCTTTGTACTCTGTTTTTCCAAACATGACAATGCCAAATAAAACACAATGAACACCACTTTGTGTGATGACCTAAGAGCCTCCGAGTACATCCCTTTTTATTAAATTCCTGATGCCAATTTAGAGCTGGTATCTAACTTGAGAATTTTCTTGGAGAGTCTGTCAACTGGACCTCCATGTATTCCGAGCATGTGCAAAATATTTAGGGACCTCTGTGCAAAGCCAAAGACTGCCATGTCATTACGTGTATTATCGTCCATTTGTCATTCTGCCTAACATGATTCAGAGGCAATGGCTATTACAATTTCTTTTTTATTCTCAGTGGCATAATTTGAGTTTAGTCTTCTGTTGTGCTTTTTTCATCTGACAAAAAAATGTCAGTATGATTTAAACTTGAGAAGGGGTCAGAGTTTGAAAAAATATTTTAAAAATATATTTACCATAGATTCTTTTTATTTTTTTTTACCATAGATTCTTAAATCCTTAATACAATGAGATACTTTTCCTACCGCTCTTATGTCTATAAGAAAACCTGAAGGTTAGATTATCTTTTACTACCAGAGTCACATTTAAATAAAGGACAAAAAGATCATCATCCGTAAGTATTTGCTCAATGAATATTAGTGTTTAATGGTTCATCTGTAGGTTTAAAGTAGTAGTAATAATAATATATTTTTAAAAACTGACACCACAGTCCTATCAGCCCTATTATAAAATATTGTATGTTTTCTATATGGCATAGAAAAAATATATTTCTTTCAGGGTGAATGAAAAAACTGAATCCATTAGCTTTTCATAGCTATACTTCCAGACGTGTTATGAATTCATTCATTCAATAACTAATTAGTAACACTTACCATGTACCAGGTATTATTCTAGGTGCTGGGGATATCGAATAAAACAGACTAGGCATGGGGAATATTTTCTAAAAGGGAGGAGACAATCAAAATCCATATAATTAAAATATATGTCAGATGGTGACAAGCACATCTGGCTTACTGTGGACAATCAAGAAACAATCCGTGTTATTACGTGTAATCAATCAGAATATTTATTATCAAGGTACAATAAGAAACTTAAATGTCACAAAACCCATAATACTCATATTTTCATGACAGTCACATTCTCTCCTTGTAAGCATACTGCTTGGAGCCAGAAAAAGGGAAAGAAGTTTGTTGTTGAAGAACATCATGTTGGGGGCATAGCTGGATGCATCTCTTTTCATGATGGTGTTGAGACAATCTCCCCTTTTCATAAAATGAAAATCCGGGGGAAATGTAAGTGCTGTGCACTGCCACGAGTTGGCTTGGGGTCTTTTCTCTTGGTGCCTTCATGGCCGTTCTACCTCCTTGTGATGTGCACCTTCTTATGCTCACTCTGCTAATAGTGTCAGGCAGGTTCAATTCAAGCTTTTTTTGTTCTGGGAGTTAGGTGATATTTGAATGGTAATTCTGCGTCACAGCTCCAGGGCACTGTGTTGATTTAATGTTGACTTCGTAAGAGACAGGTTTATTTTCCCAATTTCTCACATTCTTTTTCTTTCTTTTTTTTTTTTTTTTTTTTTTTTGGTACGCGGGCCTCTCACTGTTGTGGCGTCTCCCGTCGCGGAGCACAGGCTCCAGACGCTCAGGCTCAGCGGCCATGGCTCACGGGCCGGAGGCATGTGGGATCTTGCCAGACCGGGGCACAAACCCGTGTACCCTGCATCGGCAGGTGGACTCTCAACCACTGCGCCACCAGGGAAGCCCCCCACTTCTCACATTCTTACTAGGACTCTTATTCTTGCTACCTCATGCCATCAGTAGAAATGTTATCACCAATTCTATAATCATCTTGACTATCCAGAAAGTGAAATATTTATATTCCAGAGCAGTGCCTCATTATTCTTCAGTTTTCAACCCACATGTCTGCCTCGTTCCTTACTTCCTTCATTCATGCATTTTAGCAAAACCAGCCTTTTTTGAGAGCCTAGTGCTCACTGCTTAGGTTATAAGGCAAATAAGGTATAATTTCTCTCTGTGAAGAGAGGAAGGAAGCTGAACTTTAAAGAAATCATTACAATGTATTTTGAGATTCCATTAAAATCATTAAGAACAGGGTGCATCAGGAATCCAAAAAAGGGCCCTGATTACTGTCTAGAGTTTTATGGAAGTGTTCAAAGAAAAAGTGGCATTTGAGATGGGTCATGAGGATGGGAAGGGATTTATCTTATAAAGTATATTTGGGGATTTCTTGTAAAAAAAAATAAAGAGCAGGTTTTGCTAGTTCTCATATCAAATCCCCTTCTACAATTCTCATGCCTACACTCAAACTGTAAACATTCCATAAATGGTATTCCTTGTTTCATTATTTGTACTCCTTTATTTGTACCTGCCACTCTTCACACTGTTCTTTGGAAGTTCTGTTGAAGGAAAATGAGGCAGAAGGGCAGCACACCAAAAGTATTCTATTAGAAGAGAATGTCATAAAATTGGTTAGAATTAGGTTACAGTCTCAAGTGGTTCTAAGTGTGGTTAAATGTCCTGTAAGAAAAATCACCACGGATATTTGTACTAGGCTTAAGGATTATATAATTAAAAATAAGAGAAGTATAGTAAATTAATAATGTTCTTCAAGCCAGAATTAAATTCTATTGTATTGCTTTTCTTGAAATTAAGTATATGAAAAAAAGGAAATGATTGATTTTAAATACTCATCGAGAAGTTTATCTTTAATTAAAATAATACCAGAAATATGCTTTTCTTCTAACATGGGTTTGTGTGGGAGGGAAAAGAAACCTTCAAAAGGAATGAAGAGAAAATGAAATAAAATGCTGACCAAATACTTTATTACTATGATTTTTATTGTTGTTGTTCATCGAACTTCTTATTTTAATAACGTTTTAAGAGGACTTCAGTAAATAGACATATACATGGACATACACATATGATTAAAATAGTACAGAACAAGAAAACTCAAAAAGAATAGAAAAGGTGCTCTCCAGGAACTAACGAGGAAACCAGAAATAGATGGTTTCTACACATGAGCGTTAAATTTCATTTTAAACTTCCCATCAACCAAGGTTGAAAAGAAATAAGTTCCCACATACTGAGAAAAGGAATATATCAGTTCTTCATCAGAGAAAGACTTCCTGGCATTAAATTCTGGGAGGAATTTGTCATGTTTATCGTTCTTTGAGATGTTGACTAATATAATGAATAGTGGTTTTGCAGATGTTGGAAGAGTATTCCTCCTGAGATCATTTGTTATATCATCCTACAGTAAAAGCTAAGGGCATAATATTACATTGTGATCAGTGAATCAACTTCTATGAGGAGCCTGCGTTAATACTTGGGGAAAAATAAAGAAATAAATTAAACCAAATTATTTGAAAGAAAAGGGAATCAAATTCCCCAATGTGGTGATGATAAATGAAGACTGTTATGTGTTCTAAATAGTTTCCATTTGCAGAGTAGATGTTTAAAATCTCATTGTGAATTCAGGATTCTAGGAAGGTAAAGAATTTTTATATGTCATTTTGTATTTGAGAAAGGGAGAAAGCTGACTAGCCAAAATCAACTAATTATTACCTATTTCTCTTGTAGTTGGTCTTCACAAAACCCACTGCAATCTGGCTTCTGTTCCCACGTCTGAATCAGTTCTTGTAAGGAGTAAGAATGATTTTCAAACTACCTATTCAAATAGAACTCGCATAGGCCAGGTTCCACGTCCCTCTCCCACATTTGGCTGACTTCCTTAAAGAGTTTCTACCTGGGTATTCATGATGTTGTTTTTCCTGTCCTTCCGTGCTTAGTTGTCACATTCCCCTGTTTGGGGTTCTCCTCTTTTGCCTGTTCCTTACTTGCCATCCATGGTTCTCTCCTCAGCCCAGTTTTTCTCTCTATATTGACCCTAATTTCAAGATAAACCCTAATCTTTGTCTCTGATATTCAAGCTTTCAACTAACTTACCAAACTGCTTATGTGTACCTAAAATGTATACTTAGTAATCTTCTCAAAACCAATAAGTACACAACTGAAAACTGTTTTTTTTCCTCAAACATATCTGCTCATCTTCTCTTGCTGGTTTCAGTTAATAGTGCTATTCATCCATGCCATAAGCATGGGAATCGTTGTAAATAATTGCATTATTTACAATACAACATTTACAATATTGTAATAAAAGCACAGGAAATGGAAAATTCCACTTTGCCATCCTTCTGCTTGTCAAATCTTTCATCAGGAAAGCATCAAAGCATGCCTGTTTGTATCTCCCTTTTGCGATTTCTCTCGCCCTTTCATGATCTACTGCCATGATTAGGTGCCTTGTCACCTCTGATCTAGGCTGTTACAAGAGAAACCTACTTGGCCGTCCTACCTTCAGGTTTGTTGCTAGTCATTACATCCTTCCCACTGCAACGAGGCTCATTTACCTAAAAAGCAAATCTTTTATCAATGGCTTTATCCTCTTGGATGTCCTCTGTGTCTTTTCATCACCTATATTAGAATTACAAGCGTGACGATATAGACACATTTTTCGTTTGGCCCCTGCCGATGTCTCCTCCCTCTTCTCTTTGCTCTTTACACCCTTTTAATGGCAAAATTGCTCCCATTTCCTGCACTCACACATGCTTTCCTATTTTGTGGCTTTGTGTTTTGCTTGAAGCCCTGGCACGACCTCCTTATCTTTCTTCACCTGCTCTTACTTATCATTTAAGACCCTGAGCAAGCACCATCTCCCACAGGAAGCCTCTATAATATCCCAGCTGGGCTAAATGGCTGTCATCTGCTCTATCTGAGCAGTTAGCATTTTGTGTTCATATCTTCTTTTGCTGTAACTTTCCCTGACTAGATTGGGACCTTCTCAAGGGCAGGAATCACATTTAATTCATTTCCTTTCTTCCCCATAGCAACTAGTTCAGTATCTGAAAATGATAAATAGCCATTGAAATAAGCGAAGTTAAATTATCATCATTAGTAGTGTTTTCCCTTCTATTAAATGCACATCTTAATGTAACCAAATGAGAAGAATATAAATTGAACATGTGCATTATAGTCTCTATTAACCCTCTCTGAAGAAGAAATTTAACTTTTCTTCCTCAAATGATAGGAACAGTAAACATTCTCCAAAAACCTTAACTTCAGCCAAATTCTTCTGCATCATGCCAATTACATTTAACATCAGAATGATATAACTGATTTTATCCTTAATACCTACTTCAGAAACTAGTGTAGGAGGTATATTATAACTGAGTTCTATTTAATAAAGTAATAATTTGACATTGGGACCATCATATATATTTTCAAATATTTTAATGACACAGTATTATATAACAATTTTTTTCTATTCCCCAACTGAAATTACAGTTTTATATGGAGCAAAATGAATTATTAAATTTTTATTTCTAACTAAAATAAATATTGCTAAACATTTAAGTGATAAATTTCACACTATGGCTTGGAAATATACTTTAGGACATAGGATTTTCAGCGCTAGAAGGAGCCAGAGGTAGAGTGTATCTCTTCTAGTTAACTCATTTTTAGAGGAGAATATTGAGGCCCCAAGAAATTCATTATCTAATAACACATAACTCGTTAGTGCCCAAGCTGGAACTAGGACTCAGGTTGGATTTCTCTCATCACACTCTACTGCCTCCTTACTTGCTATTTAAAACTGTAATCCTGGGCTTCCCTGGTGGCGCAGTGGTTGAGAGTCCGCCTGCATCGCGGGTTCATGCCCCAGTCTGGGAAGATCCCACATGTCGCGGAGCGGCTGGGCCCGTGAGCCATGGCCGCTGAGCCTGCGCGTCCGGAGCCTGTGCTCCGCAACGGGAGAGGCCACAACAGTGAGAGGCCCGCATACCGCCAAAAAAAAAAAACTGTAATCCATGTACTTGGGTCAGATGTGAGCCTACACACAGCTCCCCTGCAACACACACACACACCCCACTATGTGGAATAGTTAAACAATGGAGTGTTCTTGTTGCTGTCATTCCTACTTGGACCACTGAGGAATGTACAAGGCTCATCTCTAAAATTAATAGAATCAATGAGAAGGTGTTACAGAATGTTCATCTCTGCTTTCCTGTTTCATTCTAGATTCTTTCCAGGTATAAGTAACAAAATAGAGGTCTGAAAAGTGCATTTCATCTCCAGTAAACACGAAATAAAATACTCAGAAGAAAAACAATTTTAAAACGCAAATATTAGTCACAAAGAAAATTCTTTGATATTTAAAATTGAATCAGGGTGTGTAGGCCATAGCCAATTAGTTGTATAAAACATACTACTTAGAAGTTGAACATTACTTTTAGAGCATTTAATATACATGGTATCCATTGCTTGTAATGAGACTCAGGTGACGGTATTTACCTTTAGACCCATTTAAAATGCACTAATCAGAAAGCTGCAGTTTTCTATGTCTTCAGTCTGATTTCTGAGAATAGCCTTTATCACTTTTTCCAAGACTGAAATCTGAGAGTAGTAATTCTTCAGAATAAGGATATGGGTCAAAGCCAACTGTTCCACTTGTACTTAACATGCCAGAAATCACACGTGAGTTTGTATCATTCGAGAAAGAAGAAAAATA
The DNA here is from genome assembly GCF_000442215.2 of Lipotes vexillifer. Classification (NCBI taxonomy): domain Eukaryota; kingdom Metazoa; phylum Chordata; class Mammalia; order Artiodactyla; family Lipotidae; genus Lipotes; species Lipotes vexillifer. The sequence continues at coordinate 381,961 of NW_006790467.1, read as the reverse complement.
TTTTATTGCACATTATTGAAAATTACCTCAGCCTAGCTAAGTACTTCTAAAAAATGAGAGTAATTATCTTTTGTCTGTGTTTTAAAGTTTATAATTGAATGGCATCTAGGAGATTGTAGGTGTATATTTCTAAAAGGCTAGTCTTACGTTGCCTCTCCAATCCAATTGCAAGTCCTTCATGGTAAGGAATGTGTTCATTTGTCTTTGAATTTTTACTGTTTTAGCACAGAATGCCTGGCACAGAAATTCAATAAATTTCTGTTGAATTACATTCAGTGCGTGTGTATATGTGTGTGTTAATGTATATATACATAAACATGTATACACACAGGTTTACCTATATACATGCATGCATATATAAAATACGTAAGACTACAATGCTTTAAAATCTTGGTAGAAAAGGTGTTCGCTTAACCTCAAACTGCTCGCGGTCTCACTGTTTTAAGGCCCTCCGTACATGCGTACCCAGCCTCATTCTCTCATAGCAGCACTTCTTTAGTGCAGAACAATTGAATGGAAACCTGCCTCACCCACCAGCACCCCACTGACCTCCCAGGAAAAGGGCGACACATTTTTCCCACACCTACTTACACAGGAAGAAGCCTTACCTCTTAAATGTTATAATACCTGATATTTAGCTTATGGGTCAGAGAGCTGGGCAAGATGAAAGCCATTTGTGTCAAACCTATACCTAATGAAATTCTATTATTTAAGGATATTTCATCAACCTACTACAAAATACTCTTCTGCATATCCCACACTAGAACATAGTAATCTCTTCAGGTAAATATCATTTTTAAACTACCATATTTTTTACTCATTTTTCTTTCTTAATAAAGCAAATTAGTCATTGTCCAGTTTCTTGAATTCTGGGATTTGTTTTTCAAACCAATCTTCATGAGTTCAGGATACATAAAATTCTTTGAAACAGTTTTTGACAAAATGGGCAGAGTGCTTCCGAAAACTTTCAGATCTCTTTCAACTTTTTGCTGTTCATCTGATTATAACAGTTTTGATAGCCAGCTTTGTCTCTTGCTGCCAACACCATCCTGCATTCTCTCGGGATCCTTGACAATAGTCAGGAAGTCATTCACTTACATTTATGGAGGACCCATTGTAGGAAAAGAACTGCACTAGGAACTTCACAGGAAATAGGCCATAGAACCATCACCATTGAAGTTGTCCTGTAATTAAAGTGCTATTGAAGACAAATATATTCATGATTTGTGCACTTCACTGACAGAATGAATACATAAAAACATGCCCCAAACACAATATATATGTATAGAGATTTAGCTCATAATGCATAATGACTGTTGGGATGACTAGAGTTAAAATAATTTATTTTGGAAGACTTTGTAGAGAATTGAATTTAAAGAGGGGAATAACCAAATTAGAGATAGAATGAACTAGGGAAGGGGACACTTACAATAATGTTATGTTTACATAATGTATATAGAAAAAGATATCTTACCCATATTTGTTACAGTACCCAGTCACTCATTTTCATACTTGACAGAAAGGACTGTGGAAAGTATCCCAAAGCCCATTTAATGAAAACACGCACAGAAAATTAGAAAAGTAAGAGCAATTAGGGAAAACCTTTAGAGTAAATAAAAGGTCGTCTTAATTTGTATAATAAAATTCACCCAAGTAAAATTGCTGGCTTATTTCTTTTCTAATAATTTTAAAGTATCAATGCATTGCAGAGATATTAACATTTAAATACATCAGAATGGGAGGAAAGCTAGAGTGTCAATCATGTCATTTTTATGAAATCATTCTGAAATCGTTTGAGGCAAAGGAAACGTGATCTAGCTGCTGGGGTGGCGCTCAGCCCGCCAGTGTTAGATCCCTCAAGTGCCACATCCTGCATCTTGTTAAATGTAACTCAGTCGTCTCTATTTCAGCAAAAGGGTCTTTATTTTCATCCAGGCACTCCAGGCTTAAAGTAGACTAAAGCTTAACTTTGTTTAAAGCTACAATATGATTATTCCTATAAAACAATTAGTGACATTTGAACCACTTTCTGATAGACTCAGTTTAGCGGGAGTCTAAGTGGCTTTCTACATTTGTTGAATGCACATTTGAAAATGCTGCTAAATACATTTGAAACAGGAGTTTTTGAGGGAATACACTGGACAGATTTTTTGAATTCCATATAGGTTTATAAAACATTAGTCTTTCTTTAAAATCTGCTTAGCATATCCCAAAACTTATGTCCAGTGAATCTAGAAAGTTTTGCCATGGACTGATAATTGTGCAAAAATAGAAATCGTAATTCTATTCAGATTGTGACAATTGTATTTTCATACTTCGTAATGTTTTGACGTCTGGCAATTATAACGAAAATAAATATGAAAATGGACTTATTTTGTAGTTTAATATATCCATAACAATTTATTTTCTGACTCTAAATGATATTTTGGGGGTATCCATTTGTAGATTTAAGAAACTGTTCAAAAGATAGTGGTATAATGTTAATCACTGTCTTGTTTCTGCCAGTGTATTTTAACAGTAATAATAAAGGTAAAGGGAAATTGTTTCTGTTGAAGCTATTATAGTAAAACATTCCACTAGCATGGAAAATTAACTTATTTACCAGCCAATCAAGATTCCCTAGTGTTCTGAAAACAGCATGAAAAACAATTCGAACAGTTAAAATACTAAATAGTGCTGTTGACCTATGAGACATAATGACTTAAAATATAAATAGTAGTAGGAAATATTCCCATAATAGTTGTACAGGTGTTTCACCTGTTGACCTAAACTTCTCTGCTTCCTAAAGTTAAGTATGACACTTATCTGGGAAAAATATTTGCTCCGAAACGTAAATACTGATTCATGAAGCTTGCAACTTAGGTTATTTTAAAAACCACTTGCAGGTTGAGGATTTAGTGCTAATAATGGGTCCTCTATTAATCTAAGGCTTGAGTTACCGTAAAAGATACAACTCTCTCTATACTGTGTAAGCTGTGAAAGGTGGAGGATCTCAAAACCACATCTGGCCAAGGGAGTCACTGGCAGTTTGTTAAGATGTGAAATGCCTCTCTCCTTCAATTTGCAGCTGCCTAGGGTTGCAGGGCTGATTAGCAAAGGCAACTTCATGCTTGTTAGTCTAGGACGGCTTCTCCACTTGCTGCTGCCTTCTCTACTCTTCATATTTCCATTTAGCTATCTTATTCTTTGTGATCAAACCTCCTGCACTTGACATGTAAATTTGGTGCGTTTAAAACCGAACATGTGATACTTAAAGGACAACATTTCAACGCACAGAAGTAATAGCAGCCTATGTTCTCCTTTCCTCTTTTTCATCTAACATTTGCAGTGATTCTCAAAGGGTTGTCTTTTCTTTCTGCAAAAGGGCATTTTAGAATCACTGTTTTTTACCAACAATATTTACACGATACCCTGGCCCCCCCATATTCAATTCTCATGTCCAGAGGTTTGGTCAGACTCTGAACTGCAGAGTCTGGCTCCATGCTCTGTGAAGGTGGAAACTCTGCCTAGGAACACTGGCTCTCTGAATGTCCTTGTACCGGGCAGTGTCAAATATGATAACTGGTTTGGTCCTAACAGCCATTGGGAAGCTGGGAGATGCCCAATCTCATTTGTAGCCAAAGAAACTAAAATTTCAATTATATTGCTACAAATTGTGATCTTGTGATTTAAACCCAGGTGTCCTGTCTCATATAATATATGCATTTTCACAATTGTGGTGGCTTTCTTTCTGGGAGTTTTATAAACACCACTCAATTTTTAAAATAAAAAAATAAGAACTTATTGCCATTTGAAAACAATATATATTTGGTAATACTGTAGAATGTTCATTTTGATTAATGTCCGATTTAGCAACATACTGTAATAATTTGCAGGCTATAGGAAATCTGAAGAAAGGTCTTTAATCTGAAAAGAAATCTATAATTGAATAAAAAATAATAATAACAAAAATAATTTTCCATGCTTTGAAGAAAAGACCAAACGTATTTTATTTTATGGACTATAATGTGGTTACTTTAGCAGCATTTTAAATGAACAAATTAGAACTCTACCAGTGTTACTCTCTACACTCCAATCCATGTTTAGTATAAGAGCGTGGAAAACTAGTATAATTGTACCTGCAAAGAAACTATTTCTACCGAACTATTTATTCAAATTGTGAGATTTCTGGGCCTAACATATATTTCCCCTGACCCTTTAATTAATTAATTAATCCATTAATTAATAGGTTAAACTTTACGCTGTGCCAGAGGTTATGCTGAGCACTGAAAATAAAATAATGAGAAAAAGTTTCTGTTCTCTTTGAGATTAGAGTCTGTTGAAGCAATTTATTATAATATAAAGTAATAAGAGCTAAACTAGATATATGCACCTAGCACCATAGAATCATAGGGGAGAGAACTTCTAGAAGACTCACAAAACATTGTGAAAAAAGTATGCAAGCCTTTTTTTAAAAAAAAGCAATCTTATATCCTGAGTCCCTAATGCAAAATCCTGATATAGGCATATTAACTTTGGGCGACTATAGTAGCCTATAATCAGGAGCAATCCAGCAAAATACATAGACAATCTGTCGTCAGGTAGGGTCTTCCACAGCAATAGAGAAAATATTACTAGACAGAATGAAAACAGGTACAGGATTTGATGAAAAGAAAAGAGCGGGAGAGATGTATTATAAGTAAGTAAGTAAGTAAATAAATGAATGAATGAATAAATAAATCTCTCTCTCTAGACCAAAATGGGTACAGAAAGCTTTGTAGATGTTTTTTATCTTTATGGTAGAAAAATAATTTTTTTTTTATGGTAGAAAAATTTTTTTAAAAAAGATAAATTGGCATTGGTTATCAGGACTATATATCACTAGTTCTCAAAAAACTTGTAATTTGTTTTACAAGACACAATCACTGACACCTAGGCAATTCTGTTGCATAAATGGGTAAATGTAAAAGAAACAATTCAAGAAATATAAGTAAAATGGTTTCAAATGTGACTGGATTTAAGAGTAAAGAAAGAATATATGTATCTAAAATTACATCTCTGGAACCAAATAAGATGTGCTGGGTTACACACAGTAGCAAACACCTACAAACTCACGTTGACAGACCAAGAAATAGATTCCCATATTTAGTTTGATTCACTCAAATTTAGTTTTCTTATTTCTCTAAGTGTTTTTATTTTAGCTTAACGGAATTGAAATAGGTTTCACAGTAATTATTGGCAGTAAATTATTTATTAATTAAATAATTATTAAATTGGCAGTAATTATTTAATATGTCAAAACAAGACCACCAAACTATCTGATTGTATCAAAAAACATCAAATGTTATTTCTACAAAATTACACAGCAAGGATTACACTCGTTTAAAATTTTAAGTTCAAAAATTAACTAGTGGGCTTTTTTCTTATGTATCATCAGCACATTATTACAGTTAATTGCTAAATTTTGAGATAATAGAGTTAAAAACTGTGTGAGAATACTATTTGTTGTAGTGGACATTATTTTAATGCCACAAAGGGTGTTTTATAATATTCGGTCTGTTAGATATTTGAGGGCCTTTCAAGTGCTTTAAGTTACTAAAGTTATTCATCAACTTTGAAAAAACAAGCAAGAGACTAATCAGATCTCCATTTAAGTCCTCAAGTCAAACCATTTTCAACTTGGATCTGTAACTTAAGAAGATTCAAGGCTGGACATATTGGATGTTATTTTCTCTTCTCATCAATACGGCATGAGAAAATGAATTTATGTTGATTGATTTGCAAAGAGACTTATTCTTTGAATATTCCCTGAGGAAAAATGGTGGAGACTTGAATTTTCTTCATAAATCACTTGTAAATAATAACTGTTAACTAATAAACAAGGCGTTTCCTAATCTCTCCCATAAGGTGACAGCTGCTCCTGCAGCCAAGGCAGTGAAATGAAACCTGGCATATAATTCTAACACCAACCCCACATCACAAAAGAAAAAAACGGAGGGCATAGACTAGACCAAATGATATTTAACACTTGAAACAATACAGAATAGGGAAGAAAATAATTGAAGTCCTTTCTTCCTAACTCTTGCCATTTGGAGAAATCTGTGCCCTTGAAAAGCAGAATGCTCTGTAGTTTTGGAGACACCATCCGCCAAACAGTTGGTTTTGCCATTATAAAAAAGACTTTTAAGGAGCTTTAATTCTAGGCTTCAACATTTCTGTTCCCTATCGTAATCAGTTTCAAACTCTTTAAAAACATTTTTAAGAAAAGAAAATAGGCTGCTTCCTAGAACATACAGATTTTAGTAAACTTACATCTGAGGTGCAACATTCTTTTCAGTGGTAACATAGGGAAACTATATGCATCTGCTTTGCCTGAGTCAGATGGAAAGTAGTCCTTTAAACAATACTGCCTAGTTTCTTCACTTTGTTTTGTTTAGTACAGATCTGCTTATTTGTTTATTCAGTGAGAAACAGTGTGCTATACCTTTGCTGAAAGCAAATAACTAATAACTTCATGTCCTGAAACACTCAACAGCCAACCTGCTCATTTCATTTGTATTCCAGGGACGCCTCATTTTTTCCTCCTCACTGCCTAGCCTGTACTGATCAGTATTAACAATGGGATTTTTGTCTCACTTGAAAACTTTCCTGTTCCATTTGAGTTGAGGTGGAGACACTCTCACTTAAAAACAAAACAAAACAACACCACAATAACAAAAAACCCAAACAGGTATTCTGGTATTTTCAGTGTTTAATTATTGCAATAGATTAATATTCTGGAAAACTGCATTCACTTATCAGATAATCTAATAAAGAAACTGTAGTGATTACACTGCTTAACTAGGTGAAAAAGGAAAAGTCCCATGTTTAAAACATTTTGAAATGTTGAAAAATATGATCGATTTAAAAAGTCGAAAGAAAAGAGAGACTGTGGAAATGGTAAATCCTGTTCCTATAACTGGATTTTAGCCACTTTTGGCTACATAGACACTAAACATAAAATTTTATGCATCCCTTTTTGTCACTCTCTTCTGTTCCGCCCCACAAACTTAATAAAACTCACCTGCTAGCCCTTTGAATCAAATTCTCAAGGAAAGGGAAGCTACCGCCTCACCTTACTGCTAAAGAACTTCCCCTGTAATTTCTGATACCCCTTAATGGTTTAAATTTTTCTTAAAATCTAGAGCCACAGCTAACGTGACTGGCCAGTTTCTGGACCCCTGCATTGATTTAACATCTATCATGTTAATTCATTTGAAAAACAAAAAGGCTTTTATCTTGAGTCCCTATTTACCTTAAATCTCATGATGAACACTGGTGTCACAAGAGAAGACATAAAACTGTTTTTTCTTAAACTGTTGCAAGTTCAGTTCCGAGGAGGGGCTGGCTTATTTTACTGAGATCTCTGTTCATGGGCGAGTAATAGGGAAAG
>NW_006790467.1:327163-374500 GCF_000442215.2 Lipotes vexillifer | reverse complement strand
GGGAAAGAGAAGAGTTAATGCTTCCCTAGAGATTGAATTCCCTCTGCCTTGTACCAATCCTTCCTCTCAACTCATGCTTTCACACGTTGCTTGTCCCAAAAGCATTCACAGGGGTCAGATTTTTTAAAAGTTTAACTTAATTTCTTAAATATTGCTTTTAACCTGCTGCCACCCCGCCCCCCCGTTCTCAGCGACTATGGCAATAGTTCTTAAATAACTACCATTTTTTGGCTAGAATGAATAATACATCAACTATTTAGTTTTCCCAATTAATAAGATGTCTTTTGATCTTCTAAAGAATGTTTTCACCCACACAATTCTTTTTTAGGGAAAAAAAAAAAAATTCAACTTCCCTGTACCAGAAAAACCCTCATTAAAAATGAATTTCCAGCATGAGATGTCAGAGCAAGGGCAAATGTTCTAATCTGATATTTGCTGTAATTCTGTTGATCATAGGCCTTTCTCGTATACTAATGAAGCATTCTCTTAAAGGAATAACAGGGAGATAGAAGACGTTGAATGGAAACTAATATAGATTTTTTTTACATGACCCAATTGAATAACACCTTGGGAAGACTATGGAAATTTGTGTTTGTTTTTTAGTTATTGGCTTCCTTCTTGGTGTTGTTTGTTAGGAGAGCTGGTTAATCAACTCCTTTTGAAATTCTTAACTTCATAATTTCTCTTAAAGAGGTCATCTACTTTTGTGGCTGGTACACCCTTTGGGGGTGTTTATCTAACCATAGTGAAATGGGGGGTGGAGTGGGATTGCAGGGAGAGGCAGGTATGTTTAATGAAGCGCACCATAGCATCAAGTACACTTAACCCACTCAATCTCTTAAATATATCTAAACTGTGTTTCTCCTTATATTCTTTTATGCACAAATATAGCAAGTGTTTTTACCTACCACTCACAGAAAGTTTCAGGCTGTCTATAACCTAGGGAAGCACTTGGAATACCATCTCACAAATTAGAACAATTTCTCCTATTAAACTGCAATGTTTATTGCCATCCCAGTTTGTTTCATTAATAAATAACAAATTATAGAAAGTGGACATTTAAAAAATGTACACATTAGTTTTAGCTAACATATGAAAAGATCAAAAATACATTTCCAATGTAGAATTGCTTTAACATCTATCTTCTTTGACTGTATTGGTCTTAACTGAAAAAGAAGAGTTAACCAAAGTGTTGTGAAGTTGGAAGAGTTGTTTCTCTAGAAAAGCAAGCACACCACCCAGAAAACTGCCTGTCAGGAGTTTTATACTTGGAAGTCTCTGTAATCCATCTCAATATGGAGTGGGGTGAGATTAAAAACTACTGATTTATTTGACAGAAATATATACAACAGCATGATCATCATATTAAACACCTGCTTAAATTTGACTCTGTAGCAGGACTTAATCACATCTGAAAACTTGAAATTTAAGAAGATATTATAAACTCAGTTGCAAGTAAATTATAGCATATGATGTAGATCGTGGGTTAGAAAATAATTGAAAATAGAGATACTGCTTTAAGAGAAACAAAATAAGATTTTTCACTTGTACCTTAAAAAAACTCAACGTTAAAGGGTCAATATACTATGTATGACTTTTAAAAACGTAAATGATGCAGTAAAATCAATGGTTAATGTGGCAAATACAGCAGGCTTGACCGTGTCAGGGCTGAGGTCACAGATTCAGAGTAGGGAGCAATGTTCCTTGGGAGGTGAATCAAAATTCACATTTCACACATGCAGATTTTGATAGATTCTGATGACATCCACCCAAGTCCACCGCAACTTTGCATCTACCTCAATTCAGAAATAGGTTTAACCTTGGTTATCCCTCACATGTTTGGGTGTTATAAGAAAAACATTGAAAGTAACTTTATTTAACCCTGACCAAAGTCAATTGAGAAAGCAGTAGAAATATAATATTACAAGTACTTTGGTAAGTATTTTTAAGGAAGTAGTTCCTTCCTTCCTTCATTGCCCCCCTCCCTCCCTCCCTCTCTCTCTTTCTTTCCTTCCACAATTAAAAAAATTCTATCTGTGGTCACACTTTTCTACTATTTTATAATTTAATCAGTCTAGAACAGCTATGCTTACATAAAAAATTTCCTATTCTCACATTTTTTTAATTAAAAAAATTACAGATAAGTAAATATAAATGTGAATTCATTAAACTTTCAATTGTTTGAAAAGACCCAAAGATCATAAAAATTTTAGAGGGTAAGAAAAATGTTAAATGTAAATAAGTATATTAAAGTTAAAAAAAAATTGTGTGTATATAAACATGGGGTGTCAGTGCTACCAAATTCCAGACTTCAACATTAAGTTATTTATTTTACAAAATAAAGTAATTCTGTCATGATTTTGTGGTTCAGACTCCAGATTGAATGTCTTTCTTCTCCATGGAGTCAATTCTGACCCTCTTTTATCTGAATTTTACCTACAACCTTTTATTTTTCCTGGACAACATCAAAATGTTTCAGGATTAAACATTACGCAAGTGAAATGGATACATTTCTAAATTTGCTTATCCTGTTTAGTTTTGACAAATATAAACTTGCTCTGCTAGTCTAGGTAACAAGAGCTGGAGAAAAATAAATATTTACAATATATGTTAATGAAAATGGTACAAGTATTTAAAGTATTTAATCATATGTGGTATTTCAATAGGATAATTCATTAGTCCAGTCTTCTAAATAATCCCAAAGTGACATGAATTCCTCTGCAGAATGAATGTCTATAGAGAGTAATCCATGGAAGACAGACAAGCCTCTTGTCATTTGCAGCCTTAATCCATTGCCTAGAGCGTGAAAAGTGCTCAGGATAACAAGTGTGGGAATCGGTAAAATCAACATTATTTTTGGATTTTATTTTCTTAACAATACTGACATCAATAGGCTGGCGGAAACTGACAAATACAATAGGGTCTGTTTGATGAATCAATCTAGTGAAGTAGAAAGAGAATCCCTGCTCCCCCTCCCCCATTCTCCCCCCTTTAAATCCTCTTCATTCTCTTCCTCCTCCTCTTCCACCTACACTCACACAAACACGCGCGCGCGCGCGCACACACACACGGAGAGAGGGAGGGAGAGAGGGAGGGAGGGAGTTGCTCTTTCTCTATTGGTCTATAGACATTAAGTAATGAAAGCTGTAGTGACAATGCTTAGGTCATTTTTTATAAGAATACTAAACCACTTTCAATAAGTGTTTATGTTTTTAATTGTAAGACTCACTCTCTCCTTTCAGCCAAGAAATTTCTGTATTACTGAAATAGAGCTCTCTCCTCCAAATTTCTAACGTGTGCTGTATGTGGGGTTGGGGGGGAGGGTGCAGAGTAGAGAGAGTTGGGGAATAAAGAAGGGAAAGTTCTGTCCTGTTGATCTACATATGCCCGTCCTCAAAAAAGAAACAAAAACAAACAAAAAATAACATAAGGATATCAGCTTTGAGAAAAATTGAAAGAAAATACGAAAGGAAATTTAAACACCTCAGACAACATGCCTGTTTAGAAAAGAATTAATGGTGTTTGTATGACTGCCTGAATACATGCATATATGTCCACAGAAAATTTAGTAACCCTTCACCAGCTCATGAAGACACAAAGATATTCTCTTTATGTTGGTCCTTGACACCCAGCAGGGACTTTTGTGAACTTTGTCATCTTGCTCTGCCCTTTAAACCAAAACTAGGGAAGTGGCTTTAATTAATGAGATGTGATGCATTAAAAATGTTAGCCAGAGCATTCCAGGAGCTGGAAAACCATACATGTTTTTAAATTCTGAGTGTCCTTTTGAGAATCCCCTGTTGTAATTTATAATTCTCAGTGGACCTATATTTGTCTTGAGCTGATTGTTGAAAATGGGCTTTACTAGGATTTTCTTCGCTGAAATTGCAGTGGGGCGGGGGAAGGGGGTGGTTGATCCAAGGGGGTTTCTTGGGAGGAGGGAATGATTGCTAACAAGGCTTTAAAACCTCCAGTGGTTAAAGTTATATTGACGAAAAGGACAGACATATATATGCATATCCATATACGTATATAGGCATAAACATACGTATAACATACAACACACAAGTCCAAGCAGAATTATATAATGAGCATGAGTTGGAAATTATGTAGGTAGCAGAATTCAGATTTTTTTCATCAAAATTGCACCTAAAAATGGCTATAAAACAACGCTTGCCTTGGGAAGTAAATTTATAGCTACATGCCTTTCACAGGCACGTTGGAGTGTTCTGCTCCCGGCTCTAATCTCTACGAGATGTTTTTTGCATGTGTTGTGTGACAGGAGGGAAGGGGAGTGGGCTGAGCTCGCCTGTTCTCCCATTGTCAGCCAGTCTAGTGAGTGTTGGGAAAACCTGTCTGTGGGATCTTGTGTCATCTCTCCCTACATGTGTACAGGAAAAGTCCGCGCTGCTCACGGTTTCTCTCTCTCTCTCTCTCTCTCTCTCTCTCTCTCTCTCTCTCTCTCTGTTCCCCTTTCATTCTGCTTCCCCGGAGCCGAATGAAGCAGGCAGCAGGATTAGAGTCCGCCAGCTATCAGAAGAGTCTAGATAAAAGGAACTGCTTCTTAAGCACCACTGCTGCAGCCCTTGTTGATTTTTTTTCTTTCCACACAACAGTTGTGCCTCATTTTCCGGGGCCTGGCTCGATTTTTTTTTTTTTTTCTCATTATCCGGTGCCTGGCTCGATTTTTTTTTTTTTTTTTTGGAGGGTTTGAAGTTTCTGGGCTTCAGTGACTGTTACAGAAGAAGAGGTGTTAGTGTTGCCTGGAGGTCTTGATTGTCTGCATTTATGAATGAAACTGACCTAAATCACCTGTTACCTCCAGTTTCCAGATTGTTTGAACTTCTGTGGCCTCACAATACAGGACCAGAGACTGAAGCAGCATAGGACCCACAGCGTCTGCAGCATGGGCTGGTTCTCTAGGATTGTCTGTCTTTTCTGGGGAGTATTACTTACAGCAAGAGCAAACTATCAAAATGGGAAGAACAATGTGCCAAGGCTGAAATTATCCTACAAAGGTAAGTTTTTCTTTTCCTTTTATTTGGCTCGCTTTCTAATGCCCCCCTGCCCCCTGCCTCTTCATTCCTTGAACTCCCTCCCAACCTAAACCATAAAACCTTTAGTTTAACCTGGGAAACCTTTGTGATCGTGTGTGTCTTTTGGAGATGATTGAAACACTTTTTTTATAAAAGCATGGCTTCTGTTGGATATATGACAATTTAAATGCAAACAAAGAACATTTAATCACATTTGCAGAGAAAAGCTGAATGCCTGGTAAATGCTGATCTATATATGTGATCATATATCCTGATAATTCTTCTGACTCTACTCCTCTTAAAATATTTTTAAAAACCACTATTGCAACAATGGTCTCTTTGTAGGTGTGAGTGCCTCACCTATAATAATTATTATGATAAATTGTATTTTCTTAGTTTTAGACAGTAAATGGTTAATTGCCATCATGAATATTCAGTTTGTTCAAATCTGACAATCAGATGCTTAACATAAGCAGTAGATCATGGTTTGCCAAGAGAATATAAACTGGAGAGAACAGACTAGTTTTTCCACAGTGTGTTATGATTGTACAAAAGACTGTGTATTTGGCTAATTGGTGCAAAGCTAAAGGCTTTGAAACGTAATGTTATTTGATTCTATAGGTACTTCAGTGAGAACTGAAGAGATACTACTTTCTAGTTGTACAGCTAGCTGTGTGAACTTCTTTTCAGAAAAAGTAAAAATTTAAGAAGAAAAAAAAAGCCTTATCACATGATCAGTCTGGTTACATCTTAATGTGTATGCTTGCTTTTTTAATGAGGATTTTAAAGAAAATATTTGTTCTATATTTGTTTAGATAGATTTTATAGATAGATGTATAATATCATGCTAATATGGATTCCAACATGATATATATAACTTTTAATGGAAGCGAATATTTATATAACTGAGATATTATTAAAATGGAGTTGAAGATTAAACTGTTTTAACTCAAGTAGTTTTACTCCCTAGGGTGTTGCTTTCTTATGATTCTCAAATTTCTACAGTTGGGGGTGGGGCAATAAGAAGCTTCAATTATATTTCGTTTTTAGCCTATGATGTGAAAGAAAATTATTGCATCTATCTGTAGAGATGTCTGTCTACTATACATTGCTCTTATGCCAGAAAAGATATTCTTTAATTTTCACATGATGGGGAACATCTCTTTCTGAGTACTCTAGTGTGAATGAGAACCACAAAATAGGAAAGACAGATGTAATTTTTCACACTTTGGATTAGAAAATTAAACACCTACTAAATGTGTTTGTTTGTATTTAATACTTAGATAAAATACATTGAATTGGAAAGTATATTTATTTTTGGTATAATTTTTTGGTTGTTAAAATGAGAATGAATTTTAAACATTAGCCAGCAGAATGGCAACTGTACTCATTATATAAGGTTTTTAAAAATAATCATATGGCATCCATTAAATATTTAATTAAATCCCAATTGTGTCTTTATATAGTAACTGTCTTTAAATTATTTTCCTAGTGTATGATATTATGGTGTCTGTGTTTTCATCAGTTTTTGTTTTCTATTTTTACTCTTTGACAGTATTTCAAATCCAGTGATTCTTAGGTTAATCGTCCACTTTCTTCAAGTTTATAATCCTCATGAGTAAGTTTTACATACGGGTTTAATTCCTGAAGATGTGAATAGCCATATGCTATAATTCTGGAGTAAGTTTGAAACATGACATGCATTGTAAAAATCTACTATATTTGGAGATACTTGTCTAAGTGCTAAATAAATTGCAAAATCAGTAGGAATTGAGAATTATACCTATTTATTTTGCAAGGATTTTATTTCCATGGTAATGGATTACTCTCCATTAATAGAAGAGGCACCAGTTCTTTCTACATATTAAAAGGTAGCATTTAATCAGAATAGCCCTTTGTTATATACAAATGCTTTAAACTTGTCTAATGAAGTGAGTTGTATATATTGACAAGATGTATATATTTGAAACTGTCTCTGAGCTCTTTTTAGCAATGGTATCCATTAGAATTATTCTGCTTTCCTTTAAACCAAAAACTGCCCTACAGCTACATAACAATTCTATTGATATACCTAGTGCTTGGCAATTTGGTAAAACAAGCTGTGAAATGAACAACAGCAAAAAGAATAATAGGGATGGCCCAAGCAATTTTTCTTCTGTCATTTTATTGGTCTGTCATTACCTTTTTGTCTCTACATCTACCCTTGTTTTTCCAAAGCAACTGCCTGGTAGCCAATTGCCAGTACTTTGTTTCTAAGCTGTAATAGAGATTTTTTTTTTTTTTTAGCTACTTCTTTTTCCTCCTTAATTAGATGTCAAACACAGTTAAAACATCCACTGCTTTGCCCTTAAAAATATTCCAGCATGATTCATGAAGAGTTAAATCCCTGCCAACCCTAATTTCCCATGGTCACTTGTTTTCAAAGATCCACCATTAACCCTCTCATTGCTCAGGTTGCCAAGACGAAGTTTCAGGCAATCACTGTGCTTACTTTCTACTTGTCATTTTGCCTGGTAGGAGATAAAAGAGATTTGATATGTTAAATGAGAAAGAAAGAGAAGTGAGAACAAGAAGGCAGCCTTTGTAGTGGATATACATACATATCTAATAAGGTACCTCTTTACTTTCTAGGAACAGGAATTAAATAGATGTTTTCAGGACCATCTGGAGAAGTGATAATATTAGAAAAATGGGGTAGGCTGGCTTTTCCTCTGAACCAATCTGATTTAGAATCCTTGCGGGGGAAGCAAATGTGAGAACTCTGTAAATCTCAGCAGTCACATACAAATTATCCTCAAGAAACATTCACTCAGAGATACTTTTCCCTTCCTTAAATTCATGTAATATAGCTAAATATTATAATGCTTCTTTTTAAAATTGATGAATAACTGTTTATTTGCCCTACGAAACTAGTCAAATTTCACTTTTCTCATGAAATACCAGATTATCATAAAATCTTCCTTTTGGAATGTGTGGTACAATGAAGACTTCAGAAAAGCGTATGGAAATCACAAGGAAATAAATTAGGTCTGGGGTTTTAAACAAATGACAAACATTCCATCACTCAGTGTAATGAGCTTTTCCAGGACATTGTGTGCTTCAGTTTTAGTAGAAATCAAAGACACATGCAAGTCTGAATGTGACGGTGATCATGTGAATCCAAAGATTAAATCAGTGCCTTTAACTTTACCTTCATAGGGAGGACTTAGTAAATAGCCCTTAAATAAATGGTAGACATTTCAGAGGCTTTCTTTTCATACTTTGTAAAGGTTTTTTTGTTTTGTTTTGTTTCCAGAGTCAAATTGTTTAATTATTGTAAGAATGAGATTATTAGTTAAATCAAAATTGTAGACATATCTTTTTGCTAGATGATAATGTTTAATTAAAAATTATGAATTAAAACTTGCAAAACCTTTTTTATTTGCCATTATTCAATATATTATGACCACTTCAAAATTTAATTTGTATGAATAATGATTTACTAATTAAACTTGTTGACTTTTCTGGGATTTTCATTAGTCTGCCAAAGCACAAGCATATATTTACATATTCATACATATATGTGTACACATATATGAATAGGTGAATATACATGAAGGACAAAATTTATGTTAATATTTTAGAGTTAATTAAAACAATCTTGGCCATCTACACAAGGTAAATTATAATAAAATACTTTACAAATAAAATTGTTATTGGTTTTAAAGATAGTCATATGTTAAATTACATATGTATATTATAGCAGACACGATCTTTTTTTTTAATATTTATTTTTTTATCTTTGGCTGCATTGGGTCTTTGCTGCTATGCGCGGGCTTCCTCTAGTTGCAGCGAGCAGGGGCTACTATTCGTTGTGGTGCGCGGGCTTCTCGTTGTGGTGGCTTCTCTTGTTGCAGAGCATGGGCTCTAGGTGCGCGGGCTTCAGTAGTTGTGGCATGCAGGCTCAGTAGTTGTGGCTCGTGGGCTCTAGAGAGCAGTCTCAGTAGTTGTGGCGCACGGGCTTAGTTGCTCCACGGCATGCGGGATCTTCCCGGACCAGGGCTCGAACCCATGTTCCCTGCATTGGCAGGCAAATTCTTAACCACTGCACCACCAGCGAAGCCCCAGGCATGATCTTTTGAGTCTCATGAAAAGTCTTCATGAATATCTCAAGTATTCAAGTAATAATATAAAATGGAATTTGTCTTATACTGGAAATCTCCTCATAGCTAAAATGGAATGTGTCTTTGAAGAGTAGGGTAATAACATATATATTTTCACAGAGCAAAGACATTCTAAATTCTTTGCAATACCTTATCTCCAGTAGTCACTGCATATATGGCATCAGATCTCTTATTTGCTGATTCTTATTTAGCATGGCCTTTTCTTCCCAAATTCTATTAACTTTAAAAATCATATTTTGGTTCTGAAGTCTTCGATTTGAGCACGCTGAAAACTAGAACTTTTTATTTATCTACTCGACAAGTATATCCAGGCAAAATAATAAAAAACAAAATAAAACGAAATGAACAATATCACATCTTGCGATCCAGTGCAGATCAGATCAAATGAGAGCTAGTGAAAGTCTCCAGTTTGAGGCTTCTCTGTTTGGAGCTGCCAACCAGATTGGCCTTTGAAATAATAACTTATCAGTGCAGAGTTTGGCAAGTAAGAAAATGACTGAGACCACAAAACCACCCCATGTAAGATAACTCACCAACTTTTGGTAATGATGTGCAGTCTTTAATAGCTTAAGGAAACCTGAATACTGAAGAGATGAATTTTCCAATTCTAACTTTTTTAGGTTGTTAATTCTCTTCATATAAATTATTTCCTAGACTCCAGTATTGTCAGCAATATGAAATGCCTAAATATTTGGGCAACTAAATAGGGGTATAGATCTGTGATAACTAATTTTTCTTTGTTTTCTTTTTTTCATTATCATACATCAATCAAACATGATTTAAAAATATGTTGTGATTTTCAGTCTATTATATTTAAATTCTATATTGAAGAATTAATGCTATTAAAGGATTTTTCAGGAATAAATTTAATTGGAATCCATCAGTATGATTGCATATGTTCCTAGCAACAAAATAAAAGTTAAAGTGTTGGTTGCAGAGCATAATGTATTTCTGTTTAGTGTGAATATATAATTGTATTTGAGATGTGAGCTTTAAGTAACTTATAAAGTTATCAAGAACTTAAAGTCAGCTGTAAGGAAGTGTGTGGTTTAACTTCTTATCCCAGTTTCTCTCATTTAAACTTCAGTGGTACACCTACGTATCACAGTTCCCAAGATCAAAATATCACACACACCTTTACATCATTTTGGAGAACTGTAAAATCTAAAGTCAGGACTATTTTAAATAGAATTTACACTTGAGTTTTTAAAATTCTTCCAGTACTGAAATAAATTTCTAATTGATCATTATCTATAACATTCATTTACAAAGTCATGATATTATAGCATAGAGAGTTACATATTAATTGATGAAGACATGGCACTTATCAAACCTTCATGAAAATAAAAACCTATGATAAAATGATCCATTAATGCGAAGCTGTAAGTAAAATCTCCCAAACTCATGACAGTATCTTAGTTCATGCGGTGAAAGCTGATTTTAAAAAGACCAGCAGTTGTAAACATAAGTTAGAACCAGTGTGAATCTTGGGATGGATTTTACCCTTCATGACTTCTAAGGTGCTGTTTAAAGGAACTACCATGATTTGCAGTTCTATGCTTCCGCTAATAGGTGGCACTAGCAATTTGAGACAGTTCTTTCATTAGTTTGGAAATGGGAAGGCTGCTAGGATAAATACACACAGAGTAGTGTGTGGAGGCCAAGCTTGGAAAAACTGGCATGAGAGTCAGGATACGTAACAAGCACAAAACAGAAGCGTTAGTTAAAATGGAATTTGCTACAGAATTTGATGTGCTCTTTGCATTTATTGGTACCTTCTGACCCTCAGAAAGTAGATTGTTGTAACCAAAATTAAATAATTTAATTAATTTAGCTTAAATGAGAATTTACATGTGCAATTGGTCTATAAAATGTAAACAGAACAATGAGCAAAGTAGTAGTAACAAACAATCGGAGTGATGGAAGGACAGTGTCCTGTGTATATGTATTAATAATACATATATAATTATTTTAAGCCTGAATCATAAAGTGCACTTAACAGGAGCAAGGCAGCCTGCCTGTGACACATTATCACCATCATTTATAATTGGAGAGTGGCTAGTTGAGAAGGTAAAATTATGTTTAGAAAATTACATTTGGTATATTTTTAAAAGAATAACTCCTTTAGATTTGTAGGTTATTTTAAATTATTATCATAATGAAACATACCAAAGAACCAATAAATTCTATCTGACACAAATAAGTCTAAATGTCTTCAGTTACTATCTCCTTCTATTGCCAAAACATAAACATCAGTATAAATAGAGAATTTGCACACTATTTCCAGACAGTAACAAAGCTGGACTCTGTCAAACCCAGGATAAGAGGATATACAATTTATACTTGAATTAGGGAATAAAGAGAAGTAAAAATAAAATTCTGTTGAATAAATATGAAGAATGAATTGGTCTTAGTGTTTTCTACAAGCTTAGAGTAAAACTGAAAGGGACCACGAATTTAGGGAGTCTTCTCATCTCTTGAATGAGTCATTAAAACTACATTTCCAGGTTTCCTTTGCTTGAAGAGATGTGCCGTGGGAAACAATGTTGACCAAAACTTTACAGTAACTTAATTTGTTACTGCAATCATAAACATGTCTTTGGATAAAATATAACATCACTCACTTGAGTCTTCATCAGCAAACTAAATGAAGTTTAGTTCTATTGAATATGTCCAATGAGTTCTTTAGTCCAGAAAACTACTTATGTGGATCATCTTTGTTGTGTCGGATTGTGAGGTTCTAAGGCCAGATTGTATGGTTTTTCATTGGTGTAATCTCAAAGGCTAGCACAGTGACTCATTGAATGAACTTGTGCTTCCTTGGATACACCTTGTTTTTAACCGCAAAGTATACCTGTTTATAAGAAATTAATGCAAATCTGTAATAAATCAATTCATTATAAGTGAATAGTATATTATAATGTGGTAGAGAAAGTAAAGTCAGTTCTAAATGCTAAGGTAGGAGGATATCAGTGGAGGCATTTAGATGCACACAAAGGGCAGTGGTATCTCCACAAATAGAGTCTCCTCTGAGCCAGGCCTATTCCAGCACTGAATCACAAAGTGTCTGGGTCACCTTTGTTTGCCTGCAAGTAGGAGATGGAAAATATATAACAATAAATGCATCTTAGAAGCCTCTAGGAGAGAAATTATTTCATTCCTTTCAACAAATACCCTGAGTTTCCTTATTATTTTATCTCAGTGCACACAACAAGAAAAGAAAGTGAGTGAGACGATTCTAAAATCAAATAGTGGCTAAAGACATACTGTCTCCTTATCACTCTTACTGTATCTGGATTTTTGTGTAGAACAAACCAGTCCTACCAAACAGAGTTGAAAATGCAATCGTTTAAAAGTTTAAATTGACTAGATTTCCTTGTCCACACTTTTGGGAGAATCCTGGCTTTGCTCTCTGACAACTTGCTAAGATTAGTGTTGCAGAGCCTTCCTTGCTTCTTCTTACCCTTGATTCCACTTATCAAGAGCAGCAGTTACTCATTGCTCCTTGCTTTTCATCTCCAAGTAAGCCTCTGTCTTACTTTGGCTCTGTGCTCTATGGCCTGGGACCGCCACCTACTTCCATCCTCAGCCGTTGCTCCCAAACCCCACCCACCCAGGAGAGTAGATGTGATAAGAAAGAGCCACAGGAATCTATGTTGAAGTGTGATGTGCAAAATATATGTTGAGTTTGTTGTTTAAGATCCCAATCTTGTATAATCGAGAGGGTGAGAGAGAACAGTAGGCTACTTTCCTTAGTTCACTTATAGGTCTATAATTGATGTCTAGAATATAAATTAATGTACAGTGCTTGACTTTACAGTCATATAAAATATATATGTTAGTCTTGTGACAAGGTAGTAGTATCAATAGGAAAGGAAATAATACAACTACCCAGAGTGCTCTTACATACAAATCATAGTTATTCATGGTGTTTAAAAATGATTAAGTCCTAATCCAAACCCTTCCAGAATATACTTGGGGAAAGCCAAAACAAAGTTCTTTATGCCTGAGGTCAAATCAAAACTATACAAGCACTTGTGAGTCTTTATAATATGTGCAGAAATTTTAATTGTTACCTTCAAATTTGAAATTTCAAGAGAATAGACTCTGCTCTGTTGTAATCATCCTTTAAGAATTAGTTTAAATGAACCTAGGTTTTCATTAGCTATGCAAACTTCAATTATTTACAAAAATAAGTTACGATAAATAATAAGCATTTCTTACTTGTATTTTATATGTAAGACAAACACATAAAACCATGTAAGGCAAGTGGCAGATTTCTTCATAAATAAGTAGATTCTTGGATTAATAAAGTGAATATATAATGGGACTTCTGAAGAAGGTGGTATCACATCTACCTAAAGACTTCAGGGAATTTTGTAAAATAAGGCACAAGGAAGGTGGGCCTTGAAAGACAAGAAGTATGTGAGAAGGCAGAAGTAGAAAAAAGTGACTATCAAAAAATATTTGGGGGGTATTTTTTTACAAAAGCAATATATTTTATAAAGTATGTAATAATACTATTATATATATATATTCTTATGCATTCAAATGTGATATGGAAACAAGTGTGTCCTTTAACAAGGGGAACTTAAAGTTGCAGTATGTCAGGCTAGAAATGTCATCTAGTTAACAGGTGTTTATCTATGTTTGACTGAAAAAGAGAGCGAGACGGACAAGTGGCACATCCTTGAAAGACTTTTCCAGAGTGGTCACAGTGGTCATTTGGGCTTATTCCATCTCTCCTTTGAGATTTATCTGTAAAGTATATGAGACAAGCTTCTTTCTAACCAATGGAGAAAAGAGGAAAGTTGAGTGTTGTTATCCAGTATAGAAAACACTGTGACTATTGTTCCTTGAAATTATAAAATATACTGGTTTAGAATGCAGGTTTCTTCTTGTTCTCCTAGTTAATTCCTATTTTTTCTGCTTTACTCTATTATTTCTGTAACCAATCCACCGACAATTTTTTAAATTAATTAATTAATTTTTTTTTTTACATCTTTATTAGAGTATAATTGCTTTACAATGGTGTGTTAGTTTCTGCTTTATAACAAAGTGAATCAGTTATACATACACATATGTCCCCATATCTCTTCCCTCTTGCATCTCCCTCCCTCCCGCCCTCCCTATCCCAGCCCGCTAGGTGGTCACAAAGCACCGAGCTGATCTCCCTGTGCTATGCGGCTGCTTTTACATCTTTATTGGAGTATAATTGCTTTACAATGGTGTGTTAGTTTCTGCTTTATAACAAAGTGAATCAGTTATACATACACATATGTCCCCATATCTCTTCCCTCTTGCATCTCCCTCCCTCCCGCCCTCCCTATCCCAGCCCGCTAGGTGGTCACAAAGCACCGAGCTGATCTCCCTGTGCTATGCGGCTGCTTCCCACTAGCTATCTATTTTATGTTTGGTATTGTATATATGTCCATGCCACTCCCTCACTTTGTCACATCTTACCCTTCCCCCTCCCCATATCCTCAAGTCCATTCTCTAGTAGGTCTGTGTCTTTATTCCTGTCTTACCCCTAGGTTCTTCATGACATTTTTTTTCTTAAATTCCATATATATGTGTTAGTATACGGTATTTGTCTTTCTCACCAACAATTTTGAAAAGAGCAACTGCTATTTTCTAAATCATATTTGTTTTTAATATGAAGACACCCATATCATCTATATGATGATCATCAAGTATTAAGATGTCCCTTTAACTGTGTATTCCTGTTATGTGCCGAGTCTTTAAATGCAAAGTCATATATTACATA
The DNA here is from genome assembly GCF_000442215.2 of Lipotes vexillifer. Taxonomy (NCBI): domain Eukaryota; kingdom Metazoa; phylum Chordata; class Mammalia; order Artiodactyla; family Lipotidae; genus Lipotes; species Lipotes vexillifer. The sequence goes on along the minus strand of NW_006790467.1, from coordinate 359,534 downwards.
TATTTTAATTTGCTTAGCACTTTGTTATCATTCAGGATGTTCCTCTGGCTCACTTAAGAAGGAAACTTAGTTTCAGAACAAACAGGCCAGTAAAATCTTGGAACATTTCATAACATATTAGACAAAGTTGTAGGTTCCCGGTATTTTGCAACACAAACTGCAAAAAGTTACTTCTGGAATTTTGGTCATAATAGAATAATCCCTTGTACTTGCAGAATTATATATAGATGAAGAGCTACACAAGTCAATGTGTTTATACATAGTTCATATGTGTGTGTATCCATAACAAATACAAGAAAAGTTACATTCAGCTCATTATTTTTCTAAATCACCTTATGTTTGAGAATTATGGAAAATGGAATGCCAATCACTAGAACACAGACTGAGGCAAAAGGTCATGGGAGACTGTCTCTCCCTTTGCTCGATGGCAGGTCTTGAGTGGTTCAGGACTGGCCAGAGCATCTTCTACTGTGCAGTGCTGCTGTCTAGCCAAGTTCTCTGCTCTCTCTTAGGCACTAGCACTCTGGGAAGTTACCAAATTGCCTCTTTCAGTAGCCCTTCCATTAAGAATTCTCAGCATCTTGGCTCCAGGTCATGTAGTGTCTTTCCTCTAAAGGCACGCAGGTCCTCTCAGGTCCTTCCACCTCCAGAATGTAGTGTGTGAGCAGGTCCCGCTAGTACAATAGCCTTTCATCTTTCCAGACTTGAAATAAATGATCTTTTTAACTGATCCTGGCCACCCTTCTCTACCCCTTTTCTCTGGAAGTACAAAGTTTTCAACCCATACCTTCTTATCCTATCCAAATAGATCTCCTCTAAGTCTATCATTTGGAAAACAAAATCTGTTCATTTTCCCCTGGGGGTATAGAAAAAGTTTCTAGGCCTCAAAAATTAAAAGCCTTTCTGCCTCTCTTGGGAAGAGGCTAGGAAGCTTTCATTTTTAGCAGATTAATCTACAGAAATTAAATGGCAATTTCTTAATTAGGTAACTTTGCCACTTTAACTTTTCTCTAAGGGCTCCCTTCTACACACATACACCTAAAGCTAGACATCTTGCCTAGAACAGAGGGTGTGGTGCTCATGTATTTTAGTCTAAATGTCTCAACTTTACATCTATAAAATATGCTGACTAAAGGACAAACAAATTAGTCTCCTTGACCCTTGAGATGTAGAAGTGTCCCACAACTGATGAGTGGGAAGGAAAAAGCACAGCAGAAAGCTGACAACTGGAGAGAATGAGCCAGGGTTACCCAGGGAACTCTTCCAAGTCTGCCCATGCCCCTGCTTGGGAAAATTACTTTCCCAGATGCTACAAGTTCTGGGAAGCAGTTGCTGAGTAAGCTGGGGGCTTTTGCATGTACCCCTTCTACATAGCAAAGGCCACAGAAAATCTACACTTGGATCTGTCACAGGGAACCCCAACTCAACTTGTTTGTTCAAAACTATACTCACAGTCCTCTCTACAAACTTGTTTACCCTCTTCGTTCCCTGTTTCAGGGGTTGTTGTCATTTTGTCCTAGTTGTTCAGACCACTAGCATCTTTGCCTTCCCCTTGCTGACTCTCCCCATATCTAACCAGTCTCAGTGTTCTATGGATTCTCCCTCTTGAGTTCATCCCTCAAATCTTTCCTCTTCTGTCCTCCAGGTTAAGTCAGGCTCTTATCATTACTTGCCCTGTTATGACAGCAGTCGCCTATAATTGTCTCTTCTTTCTGTCGTTACTGGCTACAACTCTTTCTGAAATTCAAATCTAATTATGCCTCTCCTTTTTAAAAAGTTCCTACTGATTAAAGCCAAACTCCTTAGTTTTACCTAGAAGGATGATTAACCTAAAGTAGTCTAGGGCACAGAGGAGCTATTTGGAGGACCTGCCATGGTTCAGCTATGAGGAAATGAATGCCGGAATAAGGATCATGATAACTGAAATGAGAAAGAAATGCTGGAAATGAGACACATTGAACGTATAGAAAAATTGGATTTGGGGAATGATTGTGTGTAGGGAGGATCTGGGGAATTCAAGAACAATAAGTTTTAAGTTTTCTGCAACTAGGAGTATTATACAACAATTGATAGTATCTGGAAAGTGAAACTCTCTTCACCTTACAGCCCAACCATGTCCCAATACAGTACTCCCTCACGTCACACCTGTGACCTTGCTGCTGCCTGCCCTCCCACCCTCTCAATTGTGTACTGACACTGTCCTCTCAAACAGACATCGACTTGAGTATCACCTTTGGCCAGGCTTTTGAAGAGAAAGAGAAACAGAGGTAGGAAACATAATATGGCACCTGTCCTGAAGAAACTTAGCATTCGGAAGGGAAGAAAACACAGATAGTCAACTTTGTAAGATCACACCTGCTCTTTATCTATCTTATATTCTCAGTCAAGTACAGAGTCTTGTGCATGACAAAGCCTTACTAAATACTCCTTGAATGAAGTGATTGAAGGAATAAGTGAGGAGGTGGCTGGTAATCATTCCAGGTGAGAGGGCTAAGGAGCAGAGGTGAGACCATACAAACAATGGATTTGAGAACAAAACATAGCCCAGTTTAAAGGTTTGTAAAATCAAGTAGTGGGGCTTCCCTGGTGGTGCAGTGGTTGAGAATCTGCCTGCTAATGCAGGGGACACGGGTTCGAGCCCTGGTCTGGGAGGATCCCACGTGGCGCGGAGCAACTGGGCCCGTGAGCCACAACTACTGAGCCTGCGCGTCTGGAGCCTGTTCTCCGCAACAAGAGAGGCCGCGATAGTGAGAGGCCCGCGCACCACAATGAAGAGTGGCCCCCCGCTTGCCACAACTAGAGAAGGCCCTCGCACAGGAACGAAGATGCAACACAGCAAAAATAAATACATTAATTAAAATCAAGTAGTGAAATATATGATTGGAAGAAAAATAACTTAAGGCTACAGAAGCAGTTCAAATACTGATAAATGGGAGGGAACTCTGAAACAGAGTTTATAGGATTTAAACTTTAGATTAGAGTAATAGATGATGACATTTTTTAAAGTTTATAAGTGAGTGGCATGTGCAAAGCAGCACTTTAGGCATCCCGAATCCTGGGAGTAGGGCTTTAGTTCTGAATTACTGACTCATCATCTGTGATGCAGAAGCAAGATTCTGTAACAAGAATTATAACTCAGGTTAGGCTTCACGTAATGACTTTGTTATCCTGGGGTACAGAGACTTCATGTGGGCATGTAGCTCACCTTATCTACATAGAGCATATATTTTCACATGTCCAGAAGAATGCAAGTTATACTTAAGAAAAACTGCAGATACTTATGATTTTATGTAAAATTATAAATTCCAACAGTTGAGTGTCATTTAGGATATAGCTCTACCTAAAAGTATTCTACATTATGTACTAATTCCTTCAAATATTAAGTTTATGGCAGACTATACATGTAAAACTTCTGATGAGGAATGATACATGCATTTTACTCTGTCACAAAGTCACTATTTAGGCAAAGCAAGATATCAAAGGTGACTTTCTTTTTTCCCCATCACCATATTATATGAGTTCATCATTCTTTCTTTTTTCTTTTTTTTGCGGTACGCGGGCCTCTCACTGTTGTGGCCTCTCCCGTTGCGGAGCACAGGCTCCGGACACGCAGGCTCAGCGGCCATGGCTCACGGGCCCAGCCGCTCTGCGGCATGTGGGATCTTCCCGGACCGGGGCATGAACGCACGTCCCCTGCATCGGCAGGCGGACTCTCAACCACTGTGCCACCAGGGAAGCCCCACTACTTGATTTTACAAACCTTTAAACTGGGCTATGTTTTGTTCTCAAAGCCCCCTGGCATCATTCTTTTGATGAATTTTTTTTTTTTTCTCCTGGGCTGGAAAGCAAAGATTCACTCCTTTGCATTTGATTCTAACTAGATAACATTAGAAGCTGTACTCAGAGCAGCTACTCCTGAGACTCAGATTCCCTGTTGGACTCTCACATGCTGACCTGGAGCCATGGAGTTTTCTTACTTTCATTGCATGTTTTTCATGTTCAATAGGGTCTCAGCCTTCTTTTGCTTCCCAAGGTGCTTATTCAGAACAGAATTAAGGTTCCCTCTGCTCACTCTAACAGAGCAGACGTCCGTTCTCTATCATTCAACCCCCTAATCCAGACAGATTCTTGAGAAAGATTTCTAGCATAACAACAAAATGAGACCCAGTGACTCAAACAAATAGTTTCTTTCTGGCATGCATGAAATCACTTAGCAAGGCACAGTGTCCGTTGTGCCTACTGTTTCATCAGAAACAAGATTACTACTTATCTGATTGGCTTTGCTCTTTAGCTGTCAAATTGGAAAAAAACTGTCTACTCTATGACAGTACTTCTGTTCCCATCTATATAAACATCTGCACATTAATTCTGAAAGAATCTGTTTAGTCTATGCTAAGCAGATGCCATATAAGGGAGTGAAATGAGCAATGTTATAGCAATTGGTTTCTTTAGTACAGTTCTCAGTCCAGAATATTGAACTGTACCACAAGCAACATACACTGAGGGTCATAGTCTCCTGAACAGATTCTCCATTGTACATATTACACCATCTTTTTCACACAAATTAGTTTTCTTTATAGAGTTAATAGCAGATTTACTGCCTTTTCACATTTACTAAAGAATAAAATTTCACATTCTTGGAGTATACAAAATGATAGCACATATTCAATTAAAATTACATATATTTGATCATATGTGTTGTCATTATTTAGTATTACTGAATAGTAAGTCATGCTGTGTTTACAGAGTTCAGGTACCTATTTGCTGGCCTTTTGAAAATTAGTGGCCTTTTTGAATTTAGCTGCTGGAACAAAAATTTCACCAATACAAGAGGAATCTAAGCATAGCAAAGAAAGCAGTGAATTGACTCTGGCATTTTCTAGGTGTTAGGACTCTGGCATGTATTTTAGCCTCAGGTTGCTCTTCTGTAACATGCGGAGAATAGCTACTTTACAGTAGCTCTTATTGGGATATTGACAATACATGTGTAAGGTGTTCAGTCAGTGCTTGGTACATGGAAGAGATTCATTAACTATTAATTCCTTGTGGCAGATAAATAATTGCATAGGTTCTAGCTTACAGTGTTTTGCTCATTCAGAGTGGGTATGCATGCATGCATTCTCTAGCTATTATGCTTATTTTGTGAACCAAATTAATAAATGCTAATAATACAAAGAAAATCACAGTTATTATATTTGTAATGTGCTTCTTTCAGAGACACGTAGCATAATAGCGCGAATCTTTGAAAACGTGAAGTTTGTCGATGTCAGCTGGTCAGTGAATACAGGAGAACCCTTTGTGAAAAGCTGGTGTTGCAAGTAAACAGTTGTAAAAAAATTTAATAAGCTGAGTCTAACATTCAGCCTTTCAGTCCTACATAAGTGCCCTTAAATGTCTTGGTGTTGACTTGTTGCTTGTCACAGTTTTAAGTGTGGACTATGGATGAGGGTATACATGATACTGACCATGGGGGTCTTCCCTGGTGTCGCAGTGGTTAAGAATCTGCCTGTGGGCTTCCCTGGTGGTGCAGTGGTTGAGAGTCCGCCTGCCGATGCAGGGGACACGGGTTTGCAAGAATCTGCCTGCCAATGCAGGGGACACCGGTTGGATCCCTGGTCTGGGAAGATCCCACATGCCATGGAGCAACTAAACCCGTGCGCCACAGCTACTGAGCCTGTGCTCTAGAGCCCACGAGCCACAACTACTGAAGCCCGCATGCTCTAGGGCCCATGCTGCGCAACAAGGGAAGCCACCGCAATGAGAAGCCCACGCACCTCGACGAAGAGTAGCCCCCGCTCGCCACAACTAGAGAAAGCCCGTGTGCAGCAACGAAGACCCAACACAGCCAATAAATTAATAAATAAATAAATTAATTTTAAAAAACCACTAATTATGGGGATGAAAGCAGATGTAATTTTTAGGTCTTCTGGCTCTCAATGCTTAGTGAGCAAAGGAGCACCTGTTTCTTAAGAAAAGATTTGCCTGCATCTCGCAGATTATAAGTTCCAGCTTGTGTTTTCAACATGAACCAAGGTCATCCATTTAATATTCAGTAAAAATAACCAGGAAATGACTAGTTTTATTAGCTCCTGTACTTATAGCATATCCTGTCAAATGGCATAATGGTTGCCTTGAATATTATTTTGTTATGACTTGGTCCATGAAGACACAACATCCTTCATGACAACTTACAAAGTATTGAATCCACAGAGGAATTAACACAATATTCCCATTTAATATGTCCCCGAGTCTGAATGAAACATTGTAGATATGAAGTCTGAGTCTTTCAGACCAATTCTATGAACCTCCAGTGATGGCGAATAACCCACTTGCAGGAAAAAGGATATGCAGTCATTCGAGAAAATAAACTTGCAGTCTGAAGCTAGTAAATAGAATGAAGAAAATGTTGGGAGCCACTTAAAGGGGCTTTTGTCTAACAGAAGACACTGGGAAGCCAGACTGGGAAATCTAGACGTTGTCAGAAGGGGAGGTGACACTAACCACAGTTGACTTTTAAAGGACTTTTCTGGAAGGCAGAATTCCTTTGGCAAACACTTTATGCACCAGCATGAATAAGTTTCTGAGGTACTCTAGACAAAGATGAATTTTATTTCTTTGTGGCTTTAGCAATATTACAATGCTCATAAACTCTTTTACCTTATGCCAGACATGTGGAAGCAATCAGTATATGTAAATGATATGTGAAGGTGAAGCATAGTTTTAGCTTAAAAACTTAGACTGTCTGCGATTATAAATTATAACCACATCACAAAGAGCTACTCGCCTTTTAATAGTAACTTAAATGTGAAAATAATCAGCGATGAATTCTTAAAAGTGCTAGTGTTTTCTTAGTAAAGTACAATAAATGTAAAATATAGTGCTACTTTGTGCTGTTACATTATTTTTAGGACACAACATTTAAAGGCAAATATTTTTTACCTTAAGTAATTATTAAAATGTAAATAGCTGTAGTTAGACATAATTACATCTGTCTGTCTCTGAAAAACTACTTTTTTGTCAAGGGTTGCATTTTAGATTAACTCCAGTTGCCCTGTATTAGTATTAATGCCCCCCTTTTTCTGTTAACATTATATCAATTTGGTTTTTGCCTATAATATACTTTTTATATTTATATATATGTGTGTATATATGTATTCCTATGCTTTGTAACATTTCGTAAATTTTGAACATATAAACATGAATCAAATCTCCCGGCAAAGGAAACAGATATAATAAAAATAAATGTTTCCCTTTCTTTAAATTCAAAACAGTGAAACTCTTAGTCTCAATATGATGGTGCTGTGCCTCTTTTAAAATATTTTTACCATCTGCTCTATATAAAGCTGGATATTAAAATAACACGAATTCAAAGTAGTGTTAGACACACACACAGCTAGTAGAGGGAAAGAAAGTAAAATAAAATAAATCAAAGATGAATATTTAAACATTAATTTATCATCTTTTCAATGAAAAAAAGATCATATTTTGTTAGACTGAAATCAGGTCTGTTATATCCCCAATTTACTCATAGTAAAACAAACAAAACTCATTCTAACATATGTACTCGAGAGAACCAAGAAACAATCATTATACTAAATATTTAAATAAAATTCACCAATATAGAATGGCTCTACATGCCATACTTCATTCGGCAGGCATGTTCTGGAGCAGGGTCTCTGACAAACGGGACAGAGATAAAAGACACAGTCCCCATGCAGAAGAATCCTACCCTCCTATATCAACCCAGATTAATTAGGGTTTAGTATATCATTGGGCTAATTTTTTAAAATATGGAAGTTTTACAAAATAGAATTAATTCCTCAGTCTACTAGACAAATGCCAGTTGCCATTTGGAGTTTATTTCCTAGAGCAATAGTAGAGGAATGTGAGGAGAGGGAGAATGACCAGGAATGGAGAAACATTGACTCAGCTGCTGGATGTGAACAGTCCTAAAAGAAAGACAAATTCTTCAACTCAGATGCATGTGCCCATGTGTTGTTATTGTTATTGCAGTTTGGTCTAGGGTTTTACTGTAACTCTGATTACTCAGTACATATTTCCATGCTATTATGCTCTTGCTTCTTTAAATAGTATTCTCTTTCTCATCCAGAAAATGTTCTTTTAAAACAAACTCATTTCAAATGGACAAAAATTTACTCAGTATAACTATGCACCAATCACTATAATGATTACTATGAAAAGAAAGTCATATAGGGTTAATCCCTTTTCTCAAGAACCTCACAACATAGTGCTCGAGAAAGTATACCACCCAACAGTAAGGCAAATTGGTCCATCAGTTAGATATAAAACAAATGCTATGAAATTTAGAGGTGACAGTGGCTTGTTAATTATGCTGCAGTATGCTATTGAGCATAGAGAAAATATGTTTTACAGGGAGTGAAAATTAAGCTAGACATATAAGGATGAAGAAAATTTTCCAACGAAGAATGGGGAAGCCCTTTCTGGTAGAGGCACAATCTGGAAACATGAGGCATTAATATGTATAGCTTATCTAAGGAGCCACAACATTAATTGAAAATTAATTTAATCTTTATGGAAAGGGGTAGCAGATAGTGAGGCAATGGGAGCCAGTTCTGAAAATCTGAGTACTTCAGTGATCAGTGATTCTTTATAATCTTTGATCATCCCTCATACTAATATGGTATGCAATGAAGTACACTATACATTGTGGAATATGTACAAAGATAACATGAATTCTGCCCCAAGGGGAAGAGTTTGTTAAAACACCCATTGTGACACAAATGTGCAAAGAGTAATGTATCCTAACAAAGGACTGTGAGAATTTGGAAAATTAAGATATCACAGAGGCCATGGATCAGGAAAGTCCTCTTGTGAGAAGAATTTGAGGTGGGCCTCAAAGAGCCTTTTGGCAGATGTGGAGGAGAGAGGAAGAATAGAAAACATTCTAGGCGATGGAAGTAAATAAACAATAAACAGAAGAGAAAGTGTTAAGGGTAGTTCATGAAGTGTTTAGTATATTAGTTTGCTTAACCATATTTTAAAAAATCACATGAGGTACGTTCAGGTACTAATTGAATAATTATGGGCAGTTAGCTTGATTTCTCTGAGCACACGATGCATGACACAAAAGAGGTATTCAGTACCTATTCAGTCTTTTATCCTTCAGTTTCCAATGGAAATGTTTAAATATTCCATAAAATATGTCATCATCATCATTTTTAATTCATATGTTTAAGTACATTTTAGGCGCATGGTACCAAGTCCAGAACAATAATCTACTTAGAATCAGTAGAACATAGTAGTTAAGAACATGGTGTTAGTAATCAGGAATTTGGGGTTCAAATCTGACACTTGACGATGTGACCTTGGACAATATGCCCCACTAAGACTCAGTGTTTGTTTAAAAGATGGGGATAATAAAAGATCTACCCTTTTGGATGCTTCTGTACATTACATGAAGTTTAGCTGGTACCCTTTTAAAATGTATCATGGATGATACACATGGAGTACTAGCAAAGCAATTGGCATGGTGAGTGCCCAGTAATATTGCATTTTGATAGAAAATACAGGAATGGCTCACAAAATGAGGTATCAGGTCAAGTGATAAAAGTGTAGAAAAGATAATACGTGTAATGGAGAAGCAGAGGAGGCATTCTTTACGAAGGATTGAGATGAGAGCTGAGAAGTCAAAGATGGGTACAAGTAAGATAAGTTGAGAGTTGAGATAGTGCTGTGAGCAATTAGGTAAAAACGTAAGCTGTGTTTGGAGGGGAAAGACAATTTGTTTGCCTGCCTTTTCCCTCTATTGTATTAAACATTGGTTTAAATAAATCATTTCAGTAAATATGGCTACCCTTGTTGATGTAGGTGCTAATTATTGTGACTGATTTTCTATTTTCTCTCTGTCTTCTGAAAAGATTGATAAGCAACGACTACGTCAAGATGTATGAAATAGAAGAGAATTGAAAGAGCAAGATGACTAGATATCTCAGCAGTTATAGCTAACAATAGAGTTGTCTGACGTAATGCTCTATCCAGAAGTTTATCAAGACAGTTAAAAGGCTACAAGTCAATAAAATCAGACAAGTGGAATCAGGGGGAGGAAATAGATGCTGTGAGGTGGGATTGGGGAAGAGGGAACTACTTAAAATTATATTGGTTAATGCTTTACTTTTTCTTATATCTCTCATTCATTTGAGACAGGAAACAACTCTACCTTTCAAAATTACTTAAAGTTTTGTAAAGAATATTGAATTGTTTAACCATGATCACTAAATGGAGTCTTTTCTAAGTGATTTATAAAAAGTGAACATAATAAGTATCGTATACAGAACAAAACTTATAAAAATTGTTGTTACTAAACAATAGCTTGTTTCCATAATCTCATTATATTTCCCTTGTTATTGAACTTGTGCCTAACAATCTGTGATTCTTTTTAGTTCAGGAAAAGAACAGAGAGTTCTACCTTATGTGACAATAATGGGCAGGTGCTATAGCTAAATAACTGGGATGATATTATGTCATAATCATTTAAAAGAATAAAATGCATGACCTATCAAGGGGAACTAAAGACCGGTAACCTATGAGTAGATTATTTTTTATAATGTGCCTTCTGATAGGTTATGGATCAAAATATCCTTTATGAAGCATAACAGCTATACACAGTAAAGGCTGTGTGTTGTATGCCCGTTAGTTCTGATACCACAATTCTAAAGCCATGCCATTGGATTATAGCTCTATTAACTATTTTCTCTTAACTCATACAGAAGAATGAGCTTTATTTGAATGCACATGTTTCATCATTTTCTTTTAACTTTTTGAAGTAGCATTTTCTTAACTTTTTCCCTGTGTATTCCTAATAATAGAGGACAGTTCCAAAAATATTTTCAAGAACTCAATAGCACTACTGTAGTTGTCCAATATTATGGCCCAAGGCTAGACATTATTATGCAACAATGAATAAGGCTTAGATGGTGCTGTTGTTTCCAATTTCCAGAGTCAGTTATCTTCACTACTGGAATTGAATGTTGCACACTCTAAACTTAACGCATGCTACTAGGAAAGATGACTCCAGACTAAATTATTTGAATTATTTGCCAAAGTAAATCAAAGTCGTTGATTTTGTTTCACAAACGTTGTCAGGGAGGCTAGGAAATGCGAGTGAATAGGAAATACTAGTATTGTTCTTTGTCAGGTTGGAAACTTCTTTTAAATGCTTAAAGAAATAAGCATTCTTAACCACTACTCTTCAGTCTTAGATTAAGCATAGGAAGACCAGCTGTTTGCTTGGTCTACAAATATTGATTTTTCTACCGTTATCTTTGGAGAAAAAGAGTTCATCTTAAGCCACTGTCCCAAACTCTTATGGGTAGTAATCTGGCACCTTAGTGGTTTGCCATGCCATCTTTCATAAATAAATAAGCTCATACATCTTAGAAGATAATAGATGATTTATTTTTCTTTTTGTTAGGTATACATAAACTCATGGTATGTTTTCCATTAAACACAGGAAGAGAGAACCATTTGTGGTAGAAATTCCAATAGAAAACATATTTACACCCCTCTGATCTTTATTCCAGTCTGGATAATAATTTTTTGATTTGTCTGCTCCTTTTTTCAAAGTTCTTAGTATTCATACTAATTGGGGCCTTTATTTAAATGGCTTTCAGCAATTTGCAACACACCGCACAATAACCTCTTAATGTGCATTTAGTACCAAGATTTGTATCTACTGAAATATAAGAACTGCATCCTAAATAATTTATAAATTCAACGAAATAAGATATTGCATGTATTAAAAAGGGAGCAACTAAATAGAAAGAATCGTTCTTAGAAAAAAATATTGAGTTTTAATTCATTATTGCATATTTAGGCTGTCACAGATTTACCATTTCCATGCCAAATAAAGTGATAAGAGTGCTGTGAAAATTTAATGCTTGTTAATGTTGGAGAATCACTGTGACCATAAATAAAAACTGCTATAAAACTTCAGAGCATTCTTTTGTGGGGCAGGCAAGGTTCACGTAGAGTCTGCTCCGATGCCTATTTCCAGACATTTAGGATTCACATATCCAGCTTTTAATAGTATGTACATCTACTTGATGGAATGTTTATCAGACTGTTTTATTCAAAATGATGGATATAATAATATAGAGAAAAAGTAAAAAGACTGATGTAAGTTTCTAATCAAAACATTTGTTAGCTATCATTTAGATAACCAAAACCATTTATCTGTTGGTTTCACGCTCTGCCCTTAAGTCATCCAGATGACTCTGAAAGAAAGGAGTGGAATTTGCTCTCAAGAAAATTCTAACTTTCAACCCTAGCAGCAGGGTCCCAACTAACACAGAATGCTGATTACTAAACTTGCACATGTACCTCCAAGTGGTGAACCCTCATGCTTCTAAAGCAAAGGGGAGCTGATACATGGGATACTCAAGTGGCATAAGTAATACAGTGAGGTGCTGGTTTGAGATCAACCCTCCTATTCCTTTTTATTGAGGTTGATTGGCATTCCCCAACATTGTTGTATCCTGATGTTTGAAATAACGTTAGCTCTAAGGCAATTGTTTTTAAAGTTACTTAAAATAAATAACTCTTTATATTAGAAGTAAATAATGGTGATGATAAAATTAATACTAACAATCACTACTTAATGAATATTTATTATTAGCTAGAAACGGTACTAAGATTTTTGGGTAAACCATGTCATGTAATCATTACAGCCATTCTAATCAGTGGACATTTTCCATCCTTTTATGGATAAGGAAACCAAGGCCCAAAGTACAGCAAGTAGTAGGGAAAACAAAATTTTCATGTCTGTCTGATACCAAAGCCTTTACATTTTTTTTTAAATTTTGGTAAGGACACCTAACGTGAAATTTACCCTCTTAATAAGTTTTAAGCATATAATATATTATTGTTGATTACAGGTATAATGTTGTATAGCAGCTCTCTGGAGCTTATTTATTTTGCTTAACGGAAACTTTATGCCAGTTGATTTGTAACCTCCCATTTCCCCCTCCCCTAACCTCTGGTAACCACCCATTCCACTCCTTGATTCTATGAATTCGACTATTTTAGATACCTCATATAAATGGAATGATTATTTTTAATCATTGACTCTCCATTGAAGAAGATCTGATTCCAGGTGATTGAAAAAAAGAACAATACTCAAAGGCTACAACCGTGCAATTTTAAATGATCGTTATGATCCAAAAAGTGACTTAAAAATAACAATGGCAAAATCACAGAGTCCTAAAATTTTTTTTTTTTTTAACAGTTTTATGGGTTTTGACAAATGCACATATCCCTCATTGTAGTATCATACAGAATGGTTTCTTTGTCCTAAATTCTCTGCTCTGACTGTTCATCTTTCCCTCCTCCCTAACCCCTGGCAATCACTGATCTTTTTACTGTCTCCATAATTTTGCTTTTCTGGAATATCACATAGTTGGAATCATACAGTTTGCAGCCTTTTCAGATTGGCTTCTTTCACTTAGTAATATTTATTTAAGGTCTTTTCATGGCTTGATAATTCATTCATTTATTTATTTATTTGCAACATCTTTATTGGAGTAAAACTGCTCTACAATGGTGCGTTAGCTTCTGCTTTATAACAAAGTGAATTGAATACTATGGATATACCACAGTTTATTTATCCATTCACCCACTGAAGGACATCTTGGTTGCTTCCAAGTTTCATCAACTGTGAATAAAGCAGCTATAACCATCTGAGTGCAGGTCTTTGTGTGGACTTACATTTTTGAAGTCTTTTGGGTAAATACCAAGTAGTGAAATTGCTGGATCATATTAAAATTCTTGATATAAATTATTGCTGTTGGGCTTGAGGGGCGAAACATTTCAGAGACTACTACATTTCCAAGAAGTTAACCAGAGATTGTTCATCTTTTTCTAACTTAAAACACACCCTAATACCTAAAATCTTTGGAAAAAACTGAAATCTTTTTTTCTAAGCATATGGGCTACTTATAAAAATGAACACTTAGTCCCATAAGAAGACTTACTCCCATCATCAGATACATTCATTCTGTATCTTTATTTCGAAAATGATTTCCATAAAATCTTTCATGTTTTGGAAGTGAATCATAATGCATAGTTTTCCCATAATGTGTAGCTAATCATGTACCATTATGTAATTAAGTTTACTGTAATAAAAAAGATAATATATAAAAAGTAATTTTTGCAATAGCAAACAGTTCTAGCCTCTTTTTTTTTGATGCTCAAGAGGTTTCAGCATACAAACCATTATTTCAGATTTCAAGAAAATTTTAAGCAAACTCAAATGAACCTTCAATAATATGCCTGGTTGAAGCTGAAATAATGCAAAACCTCTGCATTCCACAGGATTTACTCTCTAAAACATAAATCCTTTCCTAACATCCAAATATTGCCCCAGCATTGCTGGCATGTTGAACCTGGTTCATATAAAGGTTCCTAAGTTTTGGCAAACTTTTTGACAAATGAATGAAATCACAGACTGGAGTCAATTGTCACATTCTATTGCGGATACTTTATTGGAGGCATTACCTCTCAGAATTAATGAAGTGGGCAGATTTATGAAATGTTAAGAGACTCACCAATCTTTTAAGAAGAAAGAGAAAAATGGTGTTTAGATAATGTGCCTTCTCTAGTTTTACAGTAAGTGATAAGTTCTTCTGTTCAGAGATAACAGCAAAGTGTCAACTGCGAACACCATAGATTATGTTTTTGTTTTTTATTTAGCTCTTTCACTTAAAAAACATGTTTCCAGTGTTGTTCAGATGAACAGCTGAATACTTAATTGTAATAAAGTGCTTGCCTTGACTGTCATGAACCTGGAAATTTATAAAGGATTAGTAAAGGGACCAATTATGCATTATCTCAGTATTTCTGTACCTCAGGGTTTGATTTCTGTTTCATATTTCTGCTTGTGAATTTCAGATCCAAATATCTCTTTGTATCCTGGGTCTGTCCTTCTGAATGTACCAACTTGACTTTAAATGACAACTTGTGCTCATTAGGTCCTCTTTCTCAGACTCCTCTTATCTTCCACCCTCAGTGTATGGCACCATCATCTGTGCAGCTGAGTTGAGAATTTGGGTCATGCTGGGTTTCTCCGTGATAGTAAATGGATTTGATTACATATTTCCAATAAATAAATAGTAATTTTATAAGAGTTTTTAAAGATAGTTCAAATTGTTCAGTGGAAGGCTCTTACTTTTCTGTGATTAGTAATGGTACCTTAAAAGATGATATGACAAAAATAGGCCAAATACCCTAACTGTCAATATGGAGATATACAAAATGAATATATTGGTTGGTAAACTCACAAAACGTTGACAAATTCTGATTCAAAACTTAAAAGAGTGTGTTTTAGATTTGAAAAAATTCAGTGAAATCTTGCTTTTGATCATTTAGCTTCCTTCCTCTACTGCTGAACATGTAACTTAATAGCTGCTCTTTTTTTTTTATTCTTGTTTGAAGAAGCCTGGTGGCTTACATTATCATCTTCATGGTACAGCAAATGGAGGAAAGTAAAAATAATCATGTTTCCATGTAAGCAGGATAAAATATAATATTTGGTTAAAAACATTTAAAATGTTTAGTATTAAACTAATTTGGTTCTCTCCCTTTTTTTTTTTTTTTTTTTTCTTTGCGGTATGCGGGCCTCTTGCTGTTGTGGCCTCTCCCGTTGCGGAGCACAGGCTCCAGACGTGCAGGCTCAGTGGCTCAGTGGCCACGGCTCACGGGCCCAGCCGCTCTGCGGCATGTGGGATCTTCCCGGACCGGGGCACGAACACGTTTCCCCTGCATCAGCAGGCAGACTCTCAACCACTGCGCCACCAGGGAAGCCCTGGTTCTCTCTTAATATGATAATTTTTTTTTTTTTTTTTGCGGTACGTGGGCCCCTCACTGTTGTGGCCTCTCCCGTTGCGGAGCACAGGCTCCGGACGCGCAGGCTCAGCGGCCATGGCTCACGGGCCCAGCCGCTCCGCGGCACGTGGGATCTTCCTGGGCCGGGGCACGAACCCGTGTCCCCTGCATCGGCAGGCGGACTGTCAACCACTGCGCCACCAGGGAAGCCCAATATGATACTTTTTTTAATCAAAAAAAGTATAATAATTTAATTTTGTTCATTAATATTTTCGTTTTATTTTGTTTTCTACAAATCTTACATTTTGCCACTGTTTAGCTATTTAAGATATTATTTATCTAGATTATATTAGAAAACAATTGAAGGGTTTACCAATATCAACATTAAATTAATTGGCCATTAATTAATAATTAATGACCAGCTAATATCTCCAAGTTATTATTTTGAAAAGAATGAATTTTTCTAGTGATTTTGTGTATTTAAAGTTAGAACACTTTCTAATCTTTGGCAAAGGTGTTAATTTACATATTTACATGTGATTTGCATATATAAAAAAGCTTCACCTCTTTGAAAGTAGTATAAATCCCTCAGATTTGCACACTCAAATTGTCAATGAGTAAGTGCAAATCTCTTCCCACTCTCCAGCCCAAAAAAGAAAATATAATTTTTCTGTTTCATTAAGCCAACTGCAGAAAAAAACCTTTCCCCTTCTTGTGATGTCATATTTTCACACAGGATCATCATAACTTGAAACTGAACTCTATTCATTTTTGTTGAAATTTTTTTTCTTGCTTCAGAAATAAGCAATATGTGTTGATTTTATACTCTAATTGAAATAACTATTCAGGAGATTGGAGCACCATAACTATTCAGGAGATTGGAGCACAGTTCTTTATAATTCAGTGTGATAGTGTATTCCATCACCCGGCAGCTCAATTTCTTTCTTTCACCATCTGTTCTTTCTTTCTTTCCTCTCTGCCAAAAATCGATAGAACTCAATGAGCAAAATTGAGCTGTTCCATAACCCAACCATATTGGGATTATTTTGTTCACAATACACTGACCTAGTGCTTACGCTGGTCCAGTTTAATTAGGTAAGCCCTCTGTTTATAAAAATGCACATTTACTAAACTGTAAACATTAAATGAGTGTTATAAAAGCAGCCAAAATGTTATTGTTTCAACAGTCAAGATTTTAAGTTGGCAATACTTGGCAAACAAAGCCATACACTGTCTGCTTTCAGCTTGGAAATCCATGCAGCAAGAGCTTTTCATGAGGATCAATTGTACACGTCCAAGGAGATTAGATAACTAAATTTTTAAATGCAAGGAAGTCTGAGACTCTTATCAGAGATTTTAACATATATATAAGTATGTCGCTGAAGATAAGTCTATCACAATACTCACAAAATCCTCAAATAATTTTCAGCTGCTCTATTCCATTTGAAAATGCCATATAAAGTTTTTTGCACACATATCAAATTAATCTCATATGATTTTCACAAATATAAATACAGCAAAGAGCAGGAAAAAGTCTGATGACATTTTCTAATAATTGAAAATTGTCACAGC
The DNA here is from genome assembly GCF_000442215.2 of Lipotes vexillifer. Taxonomy (NCBI): domain Eukaryota; kingdom Metazoa; phylum Chordata; class Mammalia; order Artiodactyla; family Lipotidae; genus Lipotes; species Lipotes vexillifer. The sequence continues at coordinate 342,104 of NW_006790467.1, read as the reverse complement.
ATTTGCTACTGTGTAGCTTATTAGCATAAAAAAACACAGTAAAAGACTCATAAATTCCATTTTAAAAGTCACTGCAAGGCTAAGCACCTTGAGAAATTGCACTCTATATATACTTTATGTGTGTGCACTTTATATATTACACAAAGTCATTTTAACTTTTAAATGAAATGCTTTTATAAGTAGGAAGATGAGAAAGATGTCAAACAGTACATATATAAAAATGTTTTATCATTACAAGGCAGTGAGTCAGCGTAACTGAGAGTACCAAGATGTGTCCACCTTCCATAACTTATGTCAGGGCTGTGTTAACAAAGCTGTTTTCATCTGATGTCTCATTCATCTTTGCAACCTGAAAACTGAAATTGCAGAGTGCTTGGTGACACTTATATTTGTCATTTTCTTTCTTTGCATTTTTCTTAAAAAATTTTTTTTTTACTTTTCTTTCTGGAACTTTCATTAGTTACAGGCACTTATAAAAGTAGCCTGCAAGAAAAATAGAGCTTTAGGTCTTAATAACTGTTAAATATGAAGGTATTTAATGAGACGAATGATATCTTCTCTATAGAAAACCTTTAAATATTCATACAAAGGAATTGTTACCAGTTATGGTCATTTTTAATAAATACTATCTCATTTTTAAAATTGATTTAATCTTTATTATGTGTATTAACAACATTGCACTTCATGATGGCATTATTTAATGTTACTTCCCAAGAAAGTGTCATTCTTTTTGTGATTGATTATAGACTATTCATTGTGACCTAGCAATAGAAAAAAGCAAAAGTGGTCTTTTGTTTTTGTAAAGCAAAGAAGAAAATTCTGGAAAATATCTCCTTTCTTAAATTTATGAATCTTAGTTCCGATATCTGAAGAATAGAAATTACAATAATTTCTATTAAAGAGCAATAACCTAATTATAATTAATTTAAAAATCCTTCACAACCATTTATATTTTACTCCAGTAAACAAGGATTACAAAGAAGAGCATTTAATAGATACATCAATGATAATGATTATCTGCAATGCCCAACCTTTACAACGGTAATCCAATGATACTAGACATGCTGTAGACCAATTTATTAATTGTATTAACTATAAAATTGAATCCTAAGATAATTCACTGGCTTTTGCTCTTGAAAATTTGCGGCAGAGAGAGGACTAGGGCCCAGGGCTTGTATCTACATAAAGTTTTCTCAACATTTTATGATGGTTCATTATTTTCATAGACAACATAAGTAGTGGAAAAACTTTATGCCCCTATTTTCTTCTCCATATTGAGAAGGATTTTTATTTAATAGGAATGTTATTTACAATTTACAATAGTTGTTATTTTTATCACAATACTTAAAGTATTTGAGGACAATTTGGTATTTGAAACACTGACTACACGTTAGAATCACCTGGTGAGACTGATTAACAATATATTAATGATGCCTGAGCTCAACACAGGGTCAGTAATAACAGTCTCAATATTTTTTTAAGTGTGTCAGTTGATATTAATGTATGGTCTGGTTTGGGACCACTGCTTTAGTTTATATAGTTCAGTATAAACTTGAACCCTCAAGAAATTAAAATTACATATTAAAGCCAAGTAGGAAAGAAGCTTAAACCTTTATCTGACAAATTTAGATAATGAAGGTAATCTTTAAAATGTATATTAAAAGATTAATTCAAGTGGCAGAAAGGCTCATATATTTTGTGAATTAGTAGGTATTATGTTATGTAGGTATTATGTAGGTATCCTAATTGGTTCTCGTCATGTTCTGAAATAAAATCCATTTTGTAAATCATCTAATTTGCTTATGAAATATAAGTTATGATATGATTTCCATAACTTGATAGCCATCATTCATTTCCCTCTTTGTTTACCACAATGTGATACTATTATTTGCTTCAGCATACGTGTATTTCTTCTGTCAGTTGTTTGTAGAAAGTCTCTTCTTTCCTTTTAATACACCTGTATATTTGTAATATTGTTGTTATCTTTATTAATGATACTACAGAAGCTTAGCTGTTTTATAAGTGTTAGAAACAAAAACAAAAGAGAACATAGATTGCTGTGTCAGCACGTGGGCTGCAAACAGAACAGAAGAGTTTGTAAATACACCATACGCTAAACGAGTAAAAGGCGGGAATATGCACATTAACTTAATTTGATTCTAGTAAAAGTCATTCGAATGGAGGAAAAAACAACCCAGGAGACAGATATTTTGTCTTACTACCTCTTGGTTTATTCTTCATTGTCCTTTTTCAAAAGCAGTGTTTTCTGATTGAGTATCAGCCTGGAACGTGGAATTCCAGAATTTTATTCCACTTACATATGAATTATCTTTGACCTTAAACCATGGTGACTTTGTTATTAAGTAACACCTTACTTATTGAGTGAGATATGATCGTATAATCTACGGGAGTGAAAATGGTAAATGTAGTCAAATAAATAGGACTGAACTCTGTGACCTATTTCCCCTAATAACTTACAACCACTAGTTGTTGGTTTAGCCTATGGCCCACTTCTCTATTTCATTCAGCTTCAAAACATTGCAATCATCACTGCGATGCAAAATTAAGCCATTTCAACAAATAATCTCAATGTGTATAGTTCTTTTTCAAGGACTATATTTTTATTTGCTTCTTCCACTTGTATTTGAGAAGGGATATTATGGTAACTTTTATTTTTACCTTCTTGGAGTGATGTTAAGCTTGAAATGAAGACATTGGCAATTCTCTAACTAAATGACAGAAAAATCTGCACCAGATGATTGTCATTTCTCTCTGTCTTGTTCTATTAATACCACTTACAGATTCTTCTCTACTCTCCACCTCATAGTTTTGCTGTTTCATGACTTTTATTGTCATGAGTTCTTCTTACAACCTTCTCTCTATGTGTCTGGGTGTTTGCCATACTCAGTTCTCCATGTCTCTGGTATTCAAACTCCCAAAGAGAGTACATTTAATCTTTTCTTTCAGGATTCGATAACAAAATGTTCCTACTGAAGAGTTAGCATGCCAGGCATGTCAGAGGCACATCAAGTACAGACTTTGGCGCAGGCAGAGATCTCTAATCCATTAAATTGTGGCTGCATGATATAAAGCATGACAGCAATCTACTGTTCCTGTTATTCAAAGGGAGGCTTTAGGTGTGGTGAACACAGTTTTAATGATTTAAATACAAATTTGAGTGCTGCCTGGACACCCAACCCCATGTCCCATAGGTAGCTTGAGGACTACATGTGCATCCTATGGCCTTTCCACAGTTTAATCCTGATTGGGTCTCTTCCCCTTCTATTTTTTTTTTTCCTCTTTGATGATTCCCCTTCATCATCCAGATAAATTCTTTATTTCTTACCATGTCTTACAAGATGCATTATGTTTTCAAATCTGCCTGCCTTTTCATTATCACATCATTTTATTCTGTCAGTCACTCCCATGATCCAGGAAATCCGAATTGCTTTTGCAGTATTTGTTCACTCAGCAAAAAATTGTGGGGTACCTACTACATGATAGGCACTGTTCTAGGCACTAGGGATACAGTAATAAAATAGCCCAGAAAAGTTCACAGAATATATTGTCCATTCTTAACATTGCTACTACCCATCTTATCCTTCTTGTCCTAACACTTTTCATCTTCCATATTTTATATAATCACATATCACATATACTCATGTTTACTACAAATATAGACTAAACTGGAGGGTCTTGATATGAATATATATTTAAAATATATTAAAATGAAGATTCTATGTCACCTGGGCCTAAAGCCATGGGAACAAGGAATGTGTTAAGAATTAAGAACTGTTTTCTTGATTTATTGTTTCAAGGTATAAAGACAGTGCAGTCTAATGAACAAGAGCAAAGATTGTTAAGCCAAGCTGCCCATATTCTGTTCTCAAGTTATTTACTACATACAAGTTATTTATAAGTTTTCTCACTATAAATTAGGAATAATAATAGAATCGACCGAATAGGGTCATTGCTAGGACTGAAGGTGCTAATATGAGACTACCTGGTCTATATAAAAATGACACAAATTGAAGCCGTTTTAGTTATCAGGTATTGTCAACAAATATACAAGATTATCCTTTCTTGGGTATAGGTAGAAGTACAAAGCACAAAAGAGGAGTGTTTACTTAGCCCCTGAACATTGTCTAAATACCATTCTAGTTTTCACAATTGTATAAGAATGTGGAGATTAAAATATCAAATATATTCTAGGAATTTTGTTCTATTTTAATAACAATTAAGATTAAATCATGGCAATAGATTTATCAGTGAATTAGTATATAAGCAGAATTACAAGAAATAGTTCCCAAGCTTCATTCAAGTATCTTTTACAAGTATTTTGCCTTGGTTTTCTGATTTAACATCTCTGTTAAAATAGCGTTATATGAAATTAATTGCCATTTTTCCATATAAAATAATTTTTTTCAAAAGCATAAATATAGGCCATTGGAAAAGATGATTCAATTAGAGCGTGATCAAACAAATAGATATTTAAAATTTGCAGATAAAGTTTCTCTCAAATATTGGTCAACAGGAATTTATAAAATTTAGGGATATAAAAAAATATATACTTACACTATTATTTTATTAACTGAGTATCACTTATTTAAAATTACATATAAAAATATATTAATTGAGGGATGATGCTGTTTTCCAGTCTCATTTTATGAAAATACTTTGTTTAAGTGTTTCCATGCATCTCTGATATCAGAATCTTCAACATTATTTAAGCTGAATTTGGAGTCACCAATGTTCATCATTTTAACTTTTCTTTCCCTGAAAATTATAAGGCTAATCAAAAAATGCTCATATAAAATAAGGACAGGGCCTCCCTGGTGGCGCAGTGGTTGGGAGTCCGCCTGCCGATGCAGGGGATACGGGTTCGTGCCCCGGTCCGGGAGGCTCCCACATGCCGCGGAGCGGCTGGGCCCGTGAGCCATGGGCGCTGAGCTTGCGCGTCCGGCAACGGGAAAGGCCACGACAGTGAGAGGCCCACATATCGCAAAAAAATAAAAAAAAATAAAATAAAATAAAATAAGGACAGTTAGTGGTTTTTTGCCCATTGGTATATATATATATATATATATATATATATATATATATATATATATATATATACACACACACGTTCTCATAATAATAGAATCGACCGAATAGGGTCATTGCTAGGACTGATTGTGCTAATATGAGACTACCTGGTCTATATAAAAAATGACACAAATTGACACATCATTGTATTGCTTCTTTAAGTGTGCTTTAAAAGATATATGTGTATAACATAGTACACATATGTATACACATACATATATATGTATAACATATATAACATACACATATGCATAACTTGAAGTTGTAAGTTCATACCTCTACATATAATTTACAGGATTTAACATAATTCTATACAAAGCATATAAATAGAGCAGAACTTGGATTTTGGAATCAACAACTTTGGGTTAAAACACCCTTCCAACAACTTGTGTGGTTTTTGACAAGCTACTTTATCATTAATAGCCTCTCTTTGCTTACCTATAAAATAAAGGTTGATGGTCCTCATCTTGCCAAGTACTCAGAATCTGAATTTCTAAAGGACTCACCAAGCAATTACATTAATTAATAACTGGTAGTTTTTGACTTTGGTACATAATTTCTAATGCAAGATCTCAGCCTCCGCGTAGCAGCTCTCTCCCTAAGTAATAATAGGAATTCCAAGTCTGTCTCCCTTCATTTCAGTAACAAATCTAATCCAGCTAACTTGAGCTATCAGCCAGGAAATGCTATTACTTAGCTGTGCAGCTCTACTCTCCTTGGTTCTTGTGGCAGTGGGTAGACATAGCTACAACTTTTCTAAGCCACCTAGTACTGAGAACTTTTTTTTTTTTTAACTGCTTAGCAAGGGATTATCTCTAAGACCTTGAGGTGCCGAAGCTCTTTGGTTGTTTGTAGGTAAATTGAGAGTAATGGTTCCCTCCCAATCTAACATTCTGCTATAGAAGGAGTAAAGCTTCTACCTGGATTTTGAAAAACATTTGAAATGAAACACATCTCTCAAATTTTCCTTAAACCTCTCTTTTTCTAAAAAAACAATTCCAGTCCAGGAGAATATGGGCCAAAAGACAATTTGAAGACCACTTACCGACCTTAGAACCATATTCAGTTTTTGTCCCTGAGATTTGTTATGAAGTTTATCTCTCTTGTCTCCCTCTTCCCAGGTCCTAAAACATATGAGGGGTCCCCAACTCCAATTCCTGAAATGTAGCCAAGTCTGGATCTCATGTTTGGCTCCAATGGGGCACTCTGCTTCACTTCCCCCATGCTTTCCTGCCCTCCTCACATCTACATTTGTAAAACCCTACTGGAGTATACATATGGCACTAATACTACTAGCCACTCACACATAGTAACAGTATCTCACTCTTCCTATAGTGACTCTTTCTTATTAGAGAAAAATGAACTTAAGAAATGACATTTTAGAGAAAACTCCATGTATATAGGAGCTTCTGCACACTACTACAGAAATCAATTATTAAAATATTATATTTATAGTACCCAGTATGCATGACATGAAGCTGAATGTTCTTGTTCTGTCAGTAATATGAAACTCAAAATATAAACATTTTATTCAGAGTAAATCCAATAAGACCATATGTTAAATGCTGTATGCTTAAGCAGGCTAAACTCTCAGGACCTGAATTAGGGTCAGGATTAAAATGAGTACTGAGCAAAGCAGTTTTGGGGTATATTGTTGCTATTTTTAATGATAGGCTTATATGAATGTGCTAGAAAAATGAAACATTAGTAGCATTAAATGAATTTAAATATTAATTCTTCTAGGGTATTTAAAAGAGAATATACTATTCATATTCTCTTTTTTGACAATTGGCTTGTCAACATGTTAAATATCTATTTGGTTTTCATCTTAAGTAAAGTCAATATGCAAAAGTATTTCACATGTGAATGAGCCTGCCTGTCCTGCATCTGCTCTGCACCAGTTCCAAAATTAGACTATAGAGATCTAGCAGTTCTCTCCATAAATCAAGGTATTTCTACAACCTCCGAAGCAGGGAAAGATATACATGATACAGTGAAATCATTTCACACATCACTTTAAACCACCTCTTTCATGGGCTTGCCAGCTACTTTTATAGTTTAGTAAAAACCTTCAATGACTGGTTTTCCTAGTGTAGTAGAGTTGGGACTCTTAGTGTCCCATGAGCGTGCTTGGTATGATTTGTGCTGTAAGCCACGTTTGTAGTGCAAAGATCGTGTGTTCACATTTTAATTTCTGGATTGAATTAAAAAATACTTTAAGGAAAAGCATTCTCTTCTTCTACTCAGAAGGTTGCCAAAGAACAATCTTTTGTCCTATTTCTGGTAGATAATTCTGTTGAAGTAAGCAGAAAGAACAGTTGTGATAAGGGGCCTGTGAGGACTTTAAATTCAGACAGCCTTGACACTTGCTAGTTCTGAGGTCTTAGCCTCCTTTCTTTACTTCTTTGAACATTAGTGTTCTCATCTGTAAATCTGAAATAACACTGCCTACCTCATGAATTTATTATAAGGATAATGTATATAAAGAGTGTGAAAGAGCACCTAACACAGGATATTACTAAATAAATATTAATTTTTCTACCCCTCAATATGGTCCATGGTTAAAAATATTTCAGTACCAATATTGGGTGCAATTCTGTCAGTGAGAATAAATGAGATCACTCTACTCCTTAAGAATATATTTTAATCTAAGTTTAGAGTACCTCAGATTTGATTTTATTTTGTTAAGACCCCATAGCTGTCTCCTGAGGTTTTAAAAAGCCATAAATTATTTCTGAATAAAATTGCATAATAAATCAATCATATTTTGAGGATCAACTTAAGATCTTTATGCTTATTTGTATACTTTAATGTGTGAAAATTGATGCTTTCCATTGTGGGACTCTTGTTCTTATGGTTGCAGTGTTTCTTTTCTGGCTTTCGAACAGCAAAATGTCCAAATTATGAAAGTCATAATATTAAACCCATTAGGACACAATTGTCCACACCCAGCTTGCGCGAAAGTCATTATCTACAACTAATGGTAAAATTGGGTCTTTCCAGCCCTCAAATTACTAGAAGCATTAATGCTTAGATTACATCAAGAGCTGAAAGAGCCTAACAATATTTTTGACAGTGTATTCTGTGATTGAGTTACAGTATCACTAGGTAACATGCTTCTCAAACTGCAAACTGCCTTAATGTTGGAATGCTTTTCTCTAACCGGTGTGAAGAGGTGTGGTGTTCTAATTTTATTTCCCCCACTATTATTATGTCAACTCCCTGGGAAATATAGCAAAGATAGAGTGATGGAGCTTCATGTAGGAGTTTTGCATCTAATGTTTTACTATTTAACAGGATCTGCGTGTAATATCTGCTAGGGAAGAATACATTTGTAAAGATGAGTGCTTCCAAAAAAACATCACCCTATTTCTTTTAAATTTGTGTAAAATAACAAATGTACTGCGAAAGACTTTTTTTTTTTTTTTTTTTAATTTGCTCCTAGTGTAGAGGGTGTAGCAGTTTCGGATGGATTCACTACTTCAGTGGGTGTAGAAACAATCCTTCAGTACTACCATAACTGTATCAAGCACTAAAATATAAATTAGAATTTATGAATATTGTACCTTTAAGACCTTGGTAAACAACGTGAAGTTGCTGTTTACTGTGCTCACTGACAGATTATCCTAATGGGTTTCTGTCAAGAGGGGAAGGCAGGCAAAAGATACAGTCCCTTTCTTGGAAGAAAAAATGAAAAATCAAAACATATTAAGTTATTTATAACACAAAAGGTCACTGCTTACCAGGTTCAGCAAGTCAAATGAAGCTTGTTTTTAAAATTGCAAACTCTTACAGAGGCAAGCTTTAAAAATTAGCCCATAAAATTTAGTTTAAGATTGAACTGTGACTTGTTACACAAATTTTGGAATCACTTGTCATCTACAGAAACTAATATGTATAATTTTCTACCTTACTGTGATCTTGTAGAATTACTATATTCTATAGAGACCGTAATGTTAAAAATTGTAGAAAAACAGGTAAAATTCAGGGCATCACAATATGCAATGATCAATGGAATAACTACTAGCAATGGAATTGTATATAATTTTTTATTCATAATTTATTCAGGCAATATTTTTTGAGCACCTACTCTATGCTATATGCACTGTGTTACATAGAAGAGTTGCAAGGAGGCACAAACATATATGGTGCTGCCCAAATGACACTTACTGTCTAGTTGGGGAGAGAGATAGTAAACTAAAGTATGGCAAAAGTAAACATATAGACTTTCACCCTATGACAAATGCTATGAGGCAAAAAGAATATTATGAAAAATTTAATAGTGAGACCTATCATAGATTCTCATATCAGGGAAGACATTTAAATTGAAATGTAAAATTCAGGTTAGCCAGGTAGAAGGGAAGGAGGGATTAGAATATTCCAGACCAAAGTTATAACATCTGCTAAAGACCTCAGACAAAAGAGCACTATAGTTCGAAGTGTGACAAGGGAGGGAGGAGTTAATAAGATATTGGGCCTAACATGGCAGGGACTTGAGCAAAGGAGTTGCATGATATGGTCCAAACTTTAAGAGGATCCTCCATTGATTATTCTGTGTCCAATGCATTGAAGAGTGGAGTCAAACTTATTTGGAATTCTGTTGTATTAGTCGAGGTAAGAGAGAAGAGTACTTCAACTAGGTCGGTAGTGGTGGCCGTTGAAAGGTGTGTAGTTGTTTGAGATGTATTTAAGGGGAGAACTGACTGTGACTTTCTCGATTTGGATAGCAAATCGAGAAAAACTGTGTTTCATAATATTCTGTCAATTTCTTTGTTTTTTTGAGTGAAGCCATCTTTATTTTATTTCATTTTTTTTAACATCTTTATTGGAGTATAATTGCTTTACAGTGGTTTGTTAGTTTCTGCTTTATAACAAAGTGAATCAGTTATACATATACATATGTCCCCATATCTCTTCCCTCTTGTGTCTCCCTCCCTCCCACCCTCCCTATCCCACCCCTCTAGGTGGTCACAAAGCACCGAGCTGATCTCCCTGTGCTATGCGGCTGCTTCCCACTAGCTATCTATTTTACGTTTAGTAGGGTATATATGTCCATGCCACTCTCTCGCTTTGTCCCAGCTTACCCTTCGCCCTCCCCGCATCCTCAAGTCCATTCTCTAGTAGGTCTGCATCTTTATTCCCGTCTTACCCGTAGGTTCTTCATGACCATTTTTTTTTTTTTTAGATTCCATATATATGTTAGCATACGGTATTTGTTTTTCTCTTTCCGACTTACTTCACTCTGTAGGACAGACTCTAGGTCCATCTACCTCACTACAAATAACTCAATTTCATTTCTTTTTAAGGCTGAGTAATGTTCCATTGTATATATGTGCCACATCTTCTTTATCCATTCATCTGTTTATGGACACTTAGGTTGCTTCCATGTCCTGGCTATTGTAAATAGAGCTGCAATGAACATTTTGGTGTGTGACTCTTTCTGAATTATGGTTTTCTTAGGGTATATGCCCAGTAGTGGGATTGCTGGGTCATATGGTAGTTCTATTTTTAGTTTTTTAAGGAACCTCCATACTGTTCTCCATAGTGGCTGTATCAATTTACATTCCCACCAACAGTGCAAGAGCGTTCCCTTTTCTCCACACCCTCTCCAGCATTTATTGTTTGTAGATTTTTTGATGATGGCCATCTGACTGGTGTGAGATGATATCTCATTGTAGCTTTGATTTGCATTTCTCAAACGATTAATGATGTTGAGCATTCTTTCATGTGTTTGGTGGCAATCTGTATAACTTCTTTGGAAAAATGTCTATTTAGGTCTTCTGCCCATTTTTGGATTGGGTTGTTTGTTTTTCTGATACTGAGCTGCCTGAGTTGCTTGTATGTTTTGGAGATTAATCCTTTGTCAGTTGCTTCATTTGCAAATATTTTCTCTCATTCTGAGGGTGGTCTTTCCATCTTGTTTATGGTTTCCTTTGCTGTGCAAAAGCTTTGAAGTTTCATTAGGTCCCATTTGTTTGTTTTTGTTTTTATTTCCATTTCTCTAGGAGGTGGGTCAAAAAGGATCTTGCTGTGATTTATGTCATAGAGTGTTCTGCCTATGTTTTCCTCTAAGAGTTTGATGGTGTCTGGCCTTACATTTAGGTCTTTAATCCAGTTTGAGTTTATTTTTGTGTATGGTGTTCAGGAGTGTTCTAATTTCATTCTTTTACATATACCTGTCCAGTTTTCCCAGCACCACTTATTTTTTATTTATTTATTTATTTTAGATGTTTGGGGTAGGAGTTTAGTAAGTTATTTATTTATTTTTGCTGTGTTGGGTCTTTGTTTCTGTGCGAGGGCTTTCTCTAGTTGTGGCAAGCGGGGGCCTCTCTTCATTGTGGTGCACAGGCCTCTCACTATCGCAGCCTCTCTCGTTGCGGAGCACAGGCTCCAGACGCGCAGGCTCAGCAGTTGTGGCTCATGGGCCCAGTTGCTCCGCGGCATGTGGGACCCTCCCAGACCAGGGCTCGAACCTGTGTCCCCTGCATTAGCAGGCAGACTCGCAACCACTGCACCACCAGGGAAGCCCCCCAGCACCACTTATTGAAGAGGCTGTCTTTTCTCCGCTGTATATTCTTGCCTCCTTTACCAAAGATAAGGTGACCATATGTGCGTGGGTTTATCTCTGGGCTTTCTATCCTGCTCCATATTTCTGTTTTTGTGCCAGTACCATACTGTCTTGATTACTGTAGCTTTGTAGTGGTTTTGGTGAGTGATGGTGGCCTTGGAGAATGAGTTTGGGAGTGTTCCTCCCTCTGCTATATTTTGGAAGAGTTTGAGAAGGATAGGTGTTAGCTCTTCTCTAAATGTTTGATAGATTTCACCTCTGAAGTCATCTGGTCCTGGGTTTTTGTTTATTGGAAGATTTTTAATCACAGTTTCAATTTCAGTGCTTGTGATTGGTCTGTTCATATTTTCTATTTCTTCCTGGTTCAGTCTCGGAAGGTTGTGCATTTCTAAGAATTTGTCCATTTCTTCCAGGTTGTCCATTTTATTGGCATAGAGTTGCTTGTAGTAATCTCTCATGATCTTTTGTATTTCTGCAGTGTCAGTTGTTACTTCTTTTTCATTTCTAATTCTACTGATTTGAGTCCTCTCCCTTTTTTTCTTGATGAGTCTGGCTAATGGTTTATCAATTTTGTTTATCTTCTCAAAGAACCAGCTTTTAGTTTGATTGATCTTTGCTATCATTTCCTTCATTTCTTTTTCATTTATTTCTGATCTGATCTTTATGATTTCTTTCCTTCTGCTAACTTTGGGGGATTTTTGTTCTTCTTTCTCTAATTGCTTTAGGTGTAAGGTTAGGTTGTTTATTTGAGATGCTTCTTGTTTCTTAAGGTAGGATTGCATTGTTATAAACTTCCCTCTTAGAACTGCTTTTGCTGTGGCCCATAGGTTTTGGGTTGTTGTGTTTCCATTGTCATTTGTTTCTAGGTATATTTTGATTCTGTCAATTTCTATCAATTTCCCTAGTAGTTAAAATCTCAAAGACACCTTAGTCACAATATTAAAATTGCTGGAACTAGCTAGAAGCTCTAGATCCTCAGAAAGGACAGCTAGTGCTATTTTCACACACACACACACACACACACACTTCATTAAAGTAGGTAAGCATTCAAAACCCACCTTTTAACTTTTTCCTAGCACATCTGCACTCCGCAATCCCCTTAACCTTGTTAGATATTAGTCAGTGTGTGGTTATCAACAAAACCTTTTATGTGAATTCTTTTTTTTTTTTTTTTTTTTTTTTTTTTTCTTGCGTTATGCGGGCCTCTCACTGTTGTGGCCTCTCCCATTTGCGGAGCACAGGCTCCGGACGCGCAGGCTCAGCGGCCACGGCTCACGGGCCCAGCCGCTCCGCGGCATGTGGGATCCTCCCGAAACGGGGCACGAACCCGCGTCCCCTGCATCGGCAGGCGGACTCTCAAGCACTGCGCCACCAGGGAAGCCCTATGTGAATTCTTAAATAGCATTCAACAGGCCCTAAACACAAGACTTTTGAGATCCCTACAGATGTTAGTTGTCTTTTAATAATGAAGTATGTTATTTCAACAGATGTAGATATTTGGAAAACAACTGATAGCTAATAGTTATACCTGCATTTTTGCACATAAACATATATATTGTAAAATAATGTTATAAGGATTTTGGAGAATTAGAGGTACCAGTGTGAAGGCAAAATAGATTTTAATACTCAAAGGAATGTTAATTATCAGCATCCCTTCTAATACCATTCAAAAGAGCACATTTTTGTCCATTCATATGTTCCAGGTAGTGTTGCAATTGATAGAGCATTCAGTCACTTGCTCAAAATGTACTAATCTTGAAAATTACACTGCTGATTGATAATTTTTCAGAAATTTAAAGAAAAATCAAAGCATTCCATACAAGTATTTTAAATCTGTGCTGGCATGAAAAATAGACATTTCAAGTCTGCCTATCCACCGTTTGGTGGAAAGTTTAGTTACAGTAAAGATTTGGGCTTGATAATGTTATACAGAATTCCTTTAACAAAAGAAATAGAGACATTCTTCAAAGGATTAACATTTTATGAGTCGGGATGGGGGACTAGGACTTCCATTCAAATAAATATATAGGGGAAAAATCCTATGGATAGAATACACAGCTGGTGAAAAACATAATATTCCCACATACATTTCATGTCTTTTTGACATGTGTATCTTCACTGTATACAGACTTATATACATACAGACTTTCCCACAGAAACATGCCACATACATAGAAATGGAATGAGTATTTTACAAATAATTCCTTCACAGACAATCCAGGCAATAAATACTAAGTGAAGTGATAAAACTGTCTTTTTCTGTGGCTCACTCAATTACGCAACATTAATCTAAAACTTTTTTTCTAATAGATTATTTTGAAGGTACTTTCAAGTCACAGAATGACCAAGAATGAATGCTGTTATAGTTCTCCCAATAGCATTTTATTGTGTCACATTTTCAGGGGTTTATGATTACCTGTCATGAGGAAAGTTTTGGAAAGACTAGTTTTCTGCTATAAGGCTCACGGGTGGAGACTTCAAACAGGAACTAAATCCAAATAACTAAGTAGCATGAGCAAAAATGGCATATTTTCATCACCCTAGGAAGTCAGAGTATAAACCTCATCATTTCTTTTTTCTTCCTGGTGCATCATGTAAGTATTGGTAACCTTTGATTCCAAAGGATGATACCAAAAAATGAGAGAAAAAAACACAATAAAAAGTTTTAGTTATAATTTACAAAATTCCACCTGGGAAAATTGTATAAAAATCTTTAAAAAATTGGAATCATAATGTCTTCAGAAAGCAAAGGGCTTAAAGATACTCAGACATTACATCATTATTTTTCTTAAGTTTGCCTAAGAAGTATTTAGGGGCAGGTATTTTAATGTGGTCTAACAGGGACAAAGAAAGACATAGAACAAATTTTGGCAAGGCATAAGTTCCATCATAAATCAGCTGTAGCATTAAATATGGTATTCAGAACAAAACCTAAGCTTTCTGAATCTTCCTTAACTCTACAGTTAATCTAGATATATTTGAAAATAATATGATATTATGTTGCTTAAATATAAGAACAATGTTATTAATGTAACTTTACCAAAATCTCAGCAGATCTCATCAGCAAATAGAATATATGCTTTAAAAGCTGTTTACTGGGCCTTCCCTGGTGGCGCAGTGGTTGGGGGTCCGCCTGCCGATGCAGGGGACACGGGTTCGTGCCCCGGTCCGGGAAGATCCCACATGCCGCAGAGCGGCTGGGCCCGTGAGCCATGGCCGCTGAGCCTGGGCGTCCGGAGCCTGTGCTCTGCAACGGGAGAGGCCACAACAGTGAGAGGCCCGCGT
>NW_006790467.1:303636-327045 GCF_000442215.2 Lipotes vexillifer | reverse complement strand
GCCATGGCCGCTGAGCCTGCGCGTCCGGAGCCTGTGCTCCGCAACGGGAGAGGCCACAACAGTGAGAGGCCCGCGTATCGCAAAAAAAAAAAAAAAAGCTGTTTTACTGAATAAGTTAGAGTAGAAATATATTTAAAACATTTTGATTTTGACTTTCCTCATTCTTCCCTACATAATTAAAATAACCTAATGCGTGTAAAGACAAAACAATAATGAAGCCAAGAAGACTGTATTTGGTAACCCCTCAAGGCAATATTTGATACACATTGACACAATTTCTAATCACCTACCCTAGAGAAATTCCCAAAGTGAAAATGATGGCCTACTTGAGGTCCAGTGTTTTTGTCAAGTTGTTTGGGAAGAACAAGGCACACCTGCCCAAAGTACATCAACTTCGTAAAATGTAGAAGCTCTGGACTGGGAAGGCATAGAGTTGATGAAAGCTAAAATATATTCAGATTCTCCCAGAAACTTTGGAGTAACTTAAAAAAAAAAAAAAAGCTATAAAAATCTAATGGGAATTGAGAACATTTGAGTCTAATTAAGAGAGACACTATTTTTTGTAGCCTTGGATATGCTGATCTAACCATAGGAAGAATCCTGCATAAGGAAAATGTTGCATGGGAAAGCGTGTTGATAGATAGGTCTTGAGTTGGAAGTATGAGGTCACTGGTTTATATCCTGAGGAGAAAACCTGGACATATTCCATGAAGAACAGCTGCTTTAGTAAAATGTAATGTCTTACACACAAGTGGAATTAAACTAGCTACTGTCATTTTAAGGATTCCACAACTCTCCAAGAGAGGTGGATGTTTGGACTCAAGCCTTTCAGATTTGCTGCTTCAGCACGAAAGTATAATTTTCCTTGAAATAAATCAATAACAGAAAAAAATACATTTCAGACAGAGTATATACTTTATGACTTGAATTATTTACATTTATTGAGACATGATTTATGGCCCAGGAGGGGGGCTATCTTGTGTTTCATGTTTACTTGAAATGAATGTATATTGTATTCTTGTTTGGTGGAGGGTTCTACAAATGTCAACTAGATCAAAGTGGTTGACAATGTCATTTAAGTTTTCTGTATCATTGCTGATATATATATATATTCTATCAATTATTTGAAAAGGATTGTTGATATCTCTGAATATAAAAATATTTCTTTGTGTAGTTCTGTCAATTTTTGCTTTGAGTATTTTGAATCCCTCTTATTAGGTGAATAAACATTTTCTATTATTATGTCCACTTAGTTTTTAAAAAGTGTAGGTTTTTTTTCCCCTGCCAGCTCTGTAGAACTTCAGAGATCCCCCAAGATCATATTTGACTTCCACTGAGAAGTGTCTTCCCAACTATGGGAGTAGGGGAGTTGGGCTTTATTCCACCATTCTCTGAATCTCAGCACACCCCACCCACGCTCACCCTACCCCTCCTTTTTAAAATACCACTCTTATTGTTTTAATATTTTTACAGGGATATATTATCATTTTAACAAAAAATAATGTTTAAAAACAAAAACATTACTCCTCCCCCCCAGTTTCAGATCCTTATAAGTTGTGTTTCCTATAGCGAAGATAGTTACCGACTGCTGGGCCGCACCCCACATGCCTGCAAGCCTGTAGTTGCCCAGCCTCCAGACCGAAGAAGAAACCCAGAGACAGTGACAGAGACATCAATTTATTGGATAGGGGTATCTTAAGCAAAAGAAGTTCTGGAGGTACACTCCACCATTTACAGCAGAGGGCAGGCAGGACATGTCTACAGTCTTCTCTACCAGGGGGAGGAGGCTACCATTTACAGAGGGAATTGACATCAGGTTGGCTCATCAGTTACCAGGGAAACCAGGAGCTGGGGCACGCCCCTCACAGCCCCTCAGGTTAACGAGCATCACAAGCACAGATGTTTCCCTTTAATAAACTAGCAGGTGGAGCCGTTCTGGCCTAAAGGGCATGGGGCAGGCACGTTCATGTGAGTAGGGTGCAGATGAAGCAGGGACTGGTCCAGAGTGGATGTACAAAGAGCAAGAGAACAGTCATCTTGAGTGGCTGACCGTACACCAACCCCCTGGGATTGGGTGGACGCCAGCTGGGTCCTTTCCTTGCCTGCCTGGTGCCACTCACGCCAATTGAAGGAGACCAGGTTCGGCAGAGCAGCAATTTTATTTGTTGATCAAGGTATGGGAAGGGAGAAAGACCCCTTCCACGAAGGGGATGGAGGCGGGAAACTTTTAAGGGGAGGGTATGCCATCAGAATTGCGGAAAGGGGTGGAGACTTACAGAAATAGCTGGAGCATGTGCAGTCCTTTGCACATGGCAGGCACTAATTGTGCCTAGCAAAGTGCAGGTTCCCCATTTGAGCGGAGGTCTCAGGGTGGGAAGGAAGCAAAGGAAACTTTCCAATCCTTTGGGTCTTGTCTGCGCAGGCGCGGCCCTCGTGGTCAGACTGGAACCGGTTCAGCGCGGTTGACTGTCGCCATCTTGGCCCTGTCTGGCTGCGGCAGGTTCTGCGGTTTTGCTTCTGTGGCGTCTGCCTTCGTTTCTGTTAAACTGGCACAGCTGTGGGCATAGGCTGATGGACTGTGGTGTGGTGGAAAGAAAGTAGGTTAGTTTCTGTACTGGCGTGGGTCTCTTTCTGGGGACAAGAGGACGCCGTCAGAGAGCCCCAGGCCATTTACTGGTAGATAATTCAGCCTCCGCAGCTGGACCCAGGTGGGGCCCCATGCGCCGTCATGCTGTACCCATGGCTCCGGGGCCTGGCCTGGTGGAGAACCCTAACTCACAGGACCGACAAAGCCACCGCACAGGACGCGCGGAAGGGAAACGGGTAGGTTGCCGTGGGGCCCGGCTGTGGAGATGCCAGGTTGGGCATACAGTAGGTGCTGACAAAGTGCTTAGGGATTTGGAAGCTTCGCCCTGTGCAAGCCTCACTGGAGGTTTCCTACAGCAGATCCTTCTCATGCCAGGAGCAACACTCTATTTAAAGGGCATTTCAAGGAAGCCAGCCGAATGGTTACGATTTCGGGTCCCAGAATTTGGTCTGTGTCTGAAGGGGCCGAGAGCAGGAGCTGGGCAGGAAGTACCCAAATGTGAGTTTTAGGCCTGACCGGACCCCTGCCTGCCTTTGAGAGCGAGCACTGTCCTCTTAGCTTGGGGGCCTGGCTATCAGCTCATGCTGCCCACGGGGCTCACTTCCCCTGGCTGGCAGGGATGATGCTCATCCTTCAGAAAGGCCTGCCTGGCAGGAGGATCCTGAATGCAGTGATCAATTAGCCGTGTCTGCCGTGGGTGCAGGAGGGAGGAATGGCTACATATGTGCCCAGAATTTGTCATCACTCATCTAAATGCCTGGTCAAGGCCCCACCTGAGATTCTGCTCACACAGAAAAGCATCACAAGACAGAGATGTCAGCTGATGGCTATACGCCGGCCTGTGGCTACAGCCCTGTGGATGGCCGTGAGGACCCAGCTGGCCTGAATACACGAGAGCAGCTACCCTCACCCACTGGGCCACCTCCAGGAAGGCTCTCCACCCCACCCCCACCAGGACATATGGACGCCTTTCCTGCCCTAAGGCCGATTATGTATATCAGAGAATTGACATATATATATATGTATATATATGTGCCTGATATATATTACAATACAATGTTTTTACAAAATATACCATTTTACAAAAAAATGAGTTGGCAGAAATGTACATAGATATATTTTAAAACCAAGAAGCAAAAACAAAAAAATGTTCTCTTGAAACAAAGTGACTTTGTTTTATTTTTCAATTCTAGACGTATGATTTAAATTTTGGGAAATCATTCAGTCATTGTCTGAATCATTTATTCAGACAATGGCTATTAATCAGTTTTAGCTGAATTCGATATTAAATATTTGTTAAGTATGTGTTTCACTAATTTTATGCCCTTTTTCAGTGTTCTATTTAAATAGATCCTTTTTTTAAAATTTGGAAATGTATATTTTTTTACAAGTTAAAATTATACTAAGGAATCTACAGAAAACATGGGGTATTATTATTACAATACTATTACCCTCCAATAATTAAAGGAATTGAAGACAACACTAGTGCACAAAGAAAGGAATTGTTCTGTACTCAGTTTTCAGAATACTTAGCCTAGGTAGATAATGTCTATGATTTCAAGAAAATTCCCACCAAACTTTTTCCCAAATATTTTAGCATCCCATTATTTATTCATGTTATATTTTTAATAATCAGTTTCTGCCATTAATATGACAGCATCTCCCTGAATATTCCTTGAAAAAGAATGCTTTTATATTAAAAGGAAAAAAAAGACTCAGTGTCATACAAGGTAGGTAAACATTGGGTTTAATAGAGTTTCCTTAAGCAAATTTCCTTACCTGCAAAAGTCTTCAGTGTCTTAATTTGAAGTATAATATAATGATATATGTAGTATTCTCTCGTTTTCTCATGGAATCCTTTATTCCATGAAGCATCAGAAGAAACTGTTGTTTTATAGAAATATACCAGTATAGCATCATTCATTCATTCATCTACATGTATGTTTGCTTTCATTAGGCAAAGAGACAGGATCAGCAGTTCTTAATATATAGATAATGTCAAGTAAACGTCACAAAATATTTTCTAACTTTTGTCTGAGATGCTTAAGATTTTATACCCACATGCTTTTCCTGTTTAGTTTTCTGTTTACTAATCATAAATATAGTAGAAGGTAGAAAGAAAATAAGACTTTATGATTAAAATTAAATTTCACTACAGTATATGAACCTCAACTAGAGTATTTAAAGAGGAAGTTCATGATAGAATTAATTAATTAACAAAAAATACATTTAGGAAAAGATGGGCCACAAAAACAGTATAAGGCCAAGTATAAGAATCCGTTTAAACAGAGATTAAAACATGCGCGTTTTTATTTTTTACGGTCTTTCTTTTGGGAAGAAAATAGGCATTTTTTTAATCCCCATTTTGTCCTCACATGAATATAAGGTAAGAGTTCTAAGGTCACTGATAATTCTGCTGTAATGTATATTAAATCAATGTGTGTACTTTTTCTGAATGTTACAAGTCAACTACTGATAGTTCAAGCGCTCTCTCTTTCTTTGATGTCTGCAAGAATGATAACCAACTGTACGGATGTGGATGATGTGCCTTTCCTGATAGATCCTCTTTTGACTTAAAGTCTGTTGATTGCTCCTTTTGCGGTAACAGCATTTTCAACTACCTGAATCAAGACTTTCATAATATCACTTACTGGTTCTTGACAGCTAATGAAGTGTCAAAGCCGGGCTGATAAACTCCAGAGCCTATCAAGAGGGCTGAGTGTAGCATTTTTTAGATTCTGATTTACTAAATGAGGTGGAAGTCATTATGTTCATCAAACAAACTCAACTATGAACTTTTAAACTAATTTCTTGATTTTTTTAAGGAGAAGTAATTTCTTCTTATTGAGTACTTAGAAATGGTAAAGCAACAGTTACATTGGGAAAAACTAGAAAATCTTTCTCAATTTTGTAATTATACTAGTTTCTACCACTTTCTGAGTTTTATCAGTAGTGGCATTTAACTTAATAAGAAACAAACGCCTGTTTTAAATAACACCTTACAGCATTAATATAAAATTAAAATAAATTTTAAAAATCTTGGAAATCTTGTTAAAAATGCATTGCTGCTTAGGGACCCAGCCAAATACATAACCTCAACTTTTAAAGCAAGTTTTGTGAGGTGGAAGTTCATAAGTTGCTCTTTTCATAACAATTGATTAATTTGAATAGAAAGTTAAAATATGTGTCTTTGAAAAAATAAACATGTTCCAATTTTAAGTATATAAAATTACTTTCTATTATTTAATCCAAAGTTTAGTGATAACAATATTGTTATAAAGACATGATCTACAAAGATAATCTATTAACTATTTACATGCAAAATAAACAAGTATCAGGAAAATGAAAGTATTAAGATATCAGTGACCTTAGATAATGTTAAAGGACTCTAGTTGCTCACATTGAACTACTCCGAGGGTTTTGTTAGGACTGAATAGCACTAACACGCACTTTCTCTCCCTGCAGGTCTAAAGGCAAATTTTACCCCTATTATTCTCTGCATTCAGACTAATGGGAGTGTCTAATTTTGAGTGTGTATTGTGGCCAGCAGGGATTAAAGGGAGATCATGTTTCGCTCTAAACAAGGTTTATTACTTATCATTCTAACATTGTTATTAGTGCTTTGTTTTGGTTTTTCTTTTGCTGTTTTCTTTAAGAGGAAAACAACCACATTTCTTGATGAAGTATAGAAGAAAGTTTAAAAAGAACTTAAGCTGTTTTTTTTTTTTTTAACCTACTCTTGAAAAAGAGGTAAATCTGGTTCTGAATTAGATGTTTGTCTTGTGGGGATAAACGTCTCTGTGTCTTGTATTGGTCTAGAGAATCTTCAGTGTCTGCTGTCCTGTCCAGTCCAGAGATGTGCTTGATTTAATGGGCCCTGGGAGAGCAAGGATTTTCCACAAACAAGCTGGATTTTTAGCTTCGTCCTAGGGAATCACTTAGTTGTCCTTTGGGCTCTTAAACCAAACCTGGCTCACATTATATTTAATTTCAATCCCAGAACAGTTCTAAACACGACCCAATCTTGGAATACATTTACAGTAGAATGTTTTTGGAAAAGAAAACAGAATAATTTAAACTTGTCTCATTTTCTGTATAAGGTAAAATTCTTAAATGCTTTTGTTTCTATACAAAATTAATTTTAGGAGTAGTACTATCAGATAACTTTACAAAAAAATTATTTTGGCAGAGAAGAATATAGGAAAACTTAATTTTTCCCAAATTATCTACATAATAATCCTATTTACCCCCTTTTCATTTGTGTATGTAGAAAAATTATAAAATGTCAATGAATTGTTATGAACTAATTTCATTAGGGCATCTGACTTCCATTGCTTAATTAGTTCTGAAATGTGTTCACTTCAAAATTAAATACATTATTAGGGGAAAAATACTTGTGGAGTTCCATCATAAATAGGATATTATTGTCACTAAGATTAGAATGTCCCCAGAACACATTGTGTGGTTTCATCTAGAGACTCTTTGAGTTCATTGGTTTTCAACACCATCCTCTCTCATCTCCCTCCTACCCCTTTGCCGGGAAATCTGATTCAAACAAAATCCTTTTATAAGTAAGCCTGAAGCCTTCAGGATCAAAATGTATTCATTCTAGTTATGAAGGTGGGACATGCCAAGTGAATGCCCGCCCTCCCCACATCCCCCAAAAATGACAACTAAAAAAACATCTCAGGTGAACAACTTCTGTTTTTCAACTGACAAACTTAAATTGCATTTGTTTGTGGCACTCAGATACTATATAGTTTAGAGAATGAAGAGACTAGGAGTGGTAAGGGCAGCAGGATAAATTATGAGTTATCTAACCCATATGCACTATTATACATGATAAACATATCCATTTTATCCACCTAATTGGAAATCCATCTGTTCATTCATTCAGTAAACATACAGTAAACACCTTTGTCAGCCAAATCTGGGGTTTAGGTAATTCCTATCCCCAGCCACACACAGCTGCCTCTTGGATTTGGTTACTTGATTTATCCTTGGGAATATTCACATCATCTCCTGGACTTCCTTGTGACCTTCTCTCTCGCTCCCAACTCTAAGAATTAAATAGATTCTTGTCTCAGTTACAGAGGGACACCCACAAACACTGAATTACATATGTTCTCTAGTAAGTTCACGCTTGGACATACCAGTTTTTGTCAGTGATTAAGGAAAACTTTTTTTGCTCCCATAAATGTGTTTTGGGATGGAAATAATGGAAAAATACTGATTAAATACTCAATTTATTTCTTCAATAAAAGATCATTTGCTCAGCATTAAGGCAATTCAAATAAATCATTCTTAAGCAGTTTTAAAAAAATTCTTATAGTGGGCAACACATAATGGGTGACTAAGTGGTTTATAACTATTTAATTCTCCATATGTGAATATTTTACACAGTTTTGTTACTGGAGAAATGAAACATTCAATTTGTAAGTATCAAAATAAGTTTGCTTTCTTTTAGTCATGTGAGGAAATGCTACTTATTTGAAGAACACACTGAAACATATGCTGTGGTTATGTAAATGGAATGACCAAGACTGCCTGAAAAATCAAACTTCCTATTATATTAATCAGATAAGCATCCTTTTTTTTTACTTTGCTAATGATACAGTGCTTACCACTCATAGGCAATTAATGCACAGTTGCTGGTGAACTCACTGATGATGGAAACCTGCCTGTAAAGGAGCCTTACAAATAAGACAAAAGACAGAATCTAGAAACAAATTTTAATCCTAGATCACTAGCCCATCACTTAAAGCACCAAATTAAACTGATTTGAGTTGTAGAAGAAGTATCTACATTTCAATTCTAAATTTTTACTGACTAATCATCTTGCACAGAAATGAGTGATCAGTTATAATATATGTTTGTATTAATAATTTTTGTCCACATTGAAACATTTAGTTGATTTATATAATAATGACATTTAAACTTTCATTGTTATTCTTCCAAGAAGTAAAAATTAACATTATGCATTAGTTATTTTGTAAATTGTTTCCACCTTTTTTTTTTAGATTATATACCTGTGCCCTAAACTTACTGCCATCAGCGATCAGCCAGCAAAAATAAGGAGAAAAAATTAAAGTCACAATTTTTTAGAGATTTATTTAGAAAGAGGATTGAACTGAGAGCTAGGAGACCTGAATTTAAACCTGGCCTCTGCAACTGTTAATGGTAGAAGAGGCAAGTGATGTAATATCTGTGCTTTTAAGTTTGATCCATTCCTTGTTTGAATGAATATATTACTAAGAAGCTGTTATTGCTGTAGTTTCTTGAAAGGGTGGGTGGTCTGTATCCTTAAACCTTGCAAGTTGCAGAATGTCTGATATTGCCTCTCTTTCTTGCTGGGTATAAATTTATTGAGTCACATATGTTTTCAGTTGGGTATTTGCACAAATTCCTTTTTTGTTTTCTGGCAAATAATCTTGCTTTCAATAAGGATGATAACTTTCCTTCAATAGTTGACTGGGTTTTTATTCATGGATTCCAAATATATTCTTCCTTTATTTAGGAAGTTCCATAACTGATCCTCTGTAAGATTAGATTTTCCTGGAAGATGGTGACATTTCAGTCTGCAGATATGTTTATTTTTAGGTTTTATTTCCTATCTTTTATTCTTATTATCTTCCCAACCAATTTCATCTCTTTCAATGAAAATTTGATTTGGTTATTACTTAGTTTGGAACTTTGGCAACAAGACTCAATCCTCTCTCTTCTATGTCAGTTCCTCTTTCCTATGCTTTTCAATTGCATTTTGGTCAACTTTTTATCTCCTGACAGTGAGAGAGTGAGCTGCAAGAGTTCACTCTCTCACTGTTGGAGTATACAGTTGTTGTTTTGACTTGAAAACAAGCTTCACATTTTTTAATATATTTTCTTCTAGGAAAATATATTCTTTATTCTTTCATATTTTGGCGATTAGTGTGTGTCTTGTGAAACTCCATCACAGACAATGTGGAGTAGTCTGGTGTTCACACCTTCTACTCCTGCTTTCACTGTAGTTTACCTACAGTGATTTCCTTTAGTAGAAGGATAATGCAAACACAATAAATATTGAGCATGTGTGTGTTATTAGAACAGTACTTGGCATATAAGTGTTTGTTATGATGTTGCTGCTGCTTTTGTACTTTAGCTGTACTTCTGCTTTTTATGGACATTTTCCAGTAATTTTATAGCCATATAGACTCCTACAGCTTGTTTATGTAATAAAGCATTTATGGATAGAAGGTTTGTGATTTGTTACATTTTAGTTACTAATTACATCATACCTGGGATATTTGTTTTGTAGAAAGATTATTCTGGAGGCAGTGCATAACATGGCTTGTTGGTATAAACCTAGAAAGGAAGTTCTGTTAGAAGATAATTAGAATAATCAAAGGAAGAAATTATAAGGAATTGAACTATGACAGTGGCAGTGAGGATATAAGCAAAAGCAAGTTACAGGAGAAATTATAGTGTTGAACAAAACTGAAGTGATGGAAGGGGTCTCTGGATGATGAAGAGGCTCTGGTTTGTACAGTTCTTTGGATGAGTGATACTTGCAACCAATTTAAAAATGTACAGAAAGGTGATGATGTAAATGGAAAAAAGAAAAGGGAATGAGTTCTGATCAGTTCCTGCAGACTCTGAGATATTTGTGCAATATGTAAATAGAGGTTACTAGTAAGCCTTTGTTTGGCTTTTGGGGGGAAAATCTGTCTTTGAAGACATACGTATGAGACATGTCAAAATACTGCTAGTGACGAAAGCCATAGTTGTGGATAAGATTATACACAGAGTTATTATTGTATAAAAAGACCAAGTACAGAGCAAATAAAATATAAATATTTAAGAAACTCTTAACTAAGGTGAATTATGTGATAGTGAGAGGTAACCAAACTTCTGAACAATCAGTTCTTAGTGTTCTCCAAAGTATATTCTTATATTTCTCACTTTTTCTTTTCAATGATCATTTCTTAGTATTCTCAAAAATTCTACCTTCTTAGCGGTAGTGCAGAGGAGGACAGAGCCTGGCCTCTGGTGTCAGGAATTAGAATCTTGACTCTACATATCACAAGCTTTATGACCTAGGATATTCCCAATATCTATCTGAGTCAGTTTCTTCATGAGAAAATATGGAAATGAAAGTTTTCACCCACCTCAAACTGTTGTTGTGGGCCTTACATAAATATACTAATAAATCATTCAGCAGTGTTTTTGGCACATAGTAGGCACTGAAAACTTATTTCCTTTGTATTTTCTCTTCTGTCTACTGGTTTTTATTCATGTCCTCTTACACTTCCGTGTAAGAAGGTTAAAAAACTAGTCCTCGATGAACAAAATGAAGTCAGAAAAATAAGGTGAATTTTCCCACAATATAATCTCTAAAAATTATTCTTTATATTTGTTTTTTTGGTCCTTTCTAAACTTTTTGCTGATTAAGTATGAAATGATAATGATAGTAAATAGCACTTGTTTTGTTTTTATAGTGCAACCTTTCCTTTCAGCCCTTATTTTGTTTTTGGAAATTTAAATAATAATCCAGGGAGCGATGAAATACAGAATCTCAAAATTTTGGTACCTTGATGAGCTTTCAAATATTTACAAATATCTAGATGTGATCATCATTTAGTCAAAATATTTTGGCATCATATAGACCCAAACTTTGACTACTTTAAATAGCATCTTTGTTCTATGAAAAGGACAAAGTTCAAGTCATGGAAAAAGGACATAAGCCTAAAGCCATCAATGAATACAGGCAATTCATTAGAGTCCAGCAACTGGTGGGGTCCTATTACCTTTCATGGTATAACACTTAGAGAAGGAAGGGTATTGAAGGGAGGGAGAAAGGAAGGAGGAGAGAAATAGAAATGTCATGGAAGTCAGAAATATAGAGAACAGGATGGCTATTGTTTGGATTTGAGGTTAAGTGTACAGCAGTTCTCTA
The DNA here is from genome assembly GCF_000442215.2 of Lipotes vexillifer. Classification (NCBI taxonomy): domain Eukaryota; kingdom Metazoa; phylum Chordata; class Mammalia; order Artiodactyla; family Lipotidae; genus Lipotes; species Lipotes vexillifer. Next base: position 315,526 of record NW_006790467.1, on the reverse strand, counting down.
TCCAACTATGAAAAAGTCTAGTTCTGGGCGGTCTTGCATTCTAGAAAGCAGTATTCACTTTATTGCCTTTTTGAAATCTGATTCGATCATTGTAATGTAATCATCTGTATAAATCTGTGTTTATCCTAAAGATAATCAGGATACCACAGGAACTATACAACTTTCTTATGTAGAGCTGAATCTACATATGTGATTTTGATGTAAATTTTGTCACCTTTTTTTCTTTTCATATATTAAATATACAAGAAGAGCATTAACTTATAAAATAATTTTTCAGTATCTTAAATAATGTACTGATAGTGACTGCTAACAATGTCTTTTCCTTTTTCTTTATTCAAATAGAGCTACATTGGAGATCCTGATGAATTCAGGGTGAAAAGGCAAATCTGAAAATTTATAAATAAGTATAATGAAAATGACAATTGACTCATTAGAAGAGAATCACAGTTCTTCTCCCATGATTATTTGATAGGATATTCTGATTAAAGAACAGATCAATAAAAATTTCTTTTCTCCTTTTGCTGCATGATATTAGATTTTAAAAATCTGTCAAATGGACTTTATTTGTGTCTTGAACGTCATAAGATTCATAAGATATTTTAGTATTACATCACAAGAGAATGCAATCTATTTATAATTGAAAACAATGCTGCTTGAAATTGTATGAATTGATTTTCCATTCCAGAACATCTATACACTTATGCTTACTGTTTGCATTGTCTTATAGCCTGTCATAATAATAATGGTGATAATAGGTAGCATTTATTGAACACAAACTATTTGCTTGGCCTTGTGATCACTTTATCTTTCATTTTGTCATTAAGCAAATTATAGAAACACTAAATCATTTGGTGAATCTGGAATAAACAAAATGTTTGCTTAATTATCTTTCAAGTTTAAGAATACATAGTTCATTAAGAGTGCTTGTCTGAAATGGCACTTTTGATTACAGTCCTACATTTACTTTTCTCTGTGGTTGACACAGCATGTAGAAGTTGAAGTAATGTCTCAACAAGGGAAAAACTGAATTGCACCCAAAAAGAATTAGTGCCTTTGTATGCTTTAGTCTACTAGGATTCACCAAAGTCAAGCTGATTCTATAGAAATTTAGGTTTTTCTAAAGTAACATTTGTTGTTGTTTGACTAAATGTGAACATAGGCAAGATGTAAGAAAGTAGTGGAGTATTAAACATCACATATTACTGAATATTAATTTTAGTTCCAATACCAATTTGTGTAATGGTAAGATTTACATAACAGAAGCTGAAAAGAAACACCTAAAATTCTTTGACTCTAAAGGAGTAAAGTCCAAGTTGAAGTTATTTAATATCAATTGCAGCTGAACATGTCTACATATAAGGAAAATAAAATCATACATTTAAGTTAAAAATCATAAAGGAAAACAGAATATTTAAAAATGTGAAATCTAGACTTTGAGAAAAAAATCTCTGATTTTAACCTAGGTTTTTTCACCCTGAAAAGTGGTGAGATAATCTAAGCAGTCCAGAATTTGCCCTGGCTCACTGCCAAGAAGGTCTCAAAAAGACTCCTCTCTCAGTTACAAAGCAATGTGTAAAGTCCCCGATACAGAGGAACATCTAAAGAAATTGCAGCAAAAGGAATGATGAGGCAAAATTAAGTACATTTGAAAGGAATGTAGAATAGCTGCTAACCTGTACTTCAGGAAAAATTGCCTTTTTGTTTAATGAAATGATCCAGCAGTAACATTTTTTAAAGTGTAGTTTGTTTCTAGAGTGATTTCACACGTAAATGACTACAGTCTTTCTCTAAGTTGTCGGTACCTAGGAACCAATAATTCTCCCTGAACTCAACCTGTAACATATTTTTCAATTGTATGAATATTTTCATTGTTTAAAATTGTGATATAGAAAGTCATTATTTTTGCTATTTAAAGTTCAGCATAGAGAAATTGGCAAACAAAAAAGAATACTGTTCTTAATATGATCATTACATTTAATATTAATGTAAATCAAGGAGCATAGTGCTCTTATTTATCCCTTCACCATACAAAATTACTGATGTTAACAAGTTAGCACACTTGATAAGAAAGTAGAAAAGTACTTTTTTCATTCAGCTCCATCTGGACCCTAATTTCCTACTTGTAGTCAAGAAGATCAAACATATTAATATTTAACCTCTACTTATACAAACAGGTAATCTTTAACTGAGTGTTTACTATGCAAACTATTGCAGTAATTTTTTATGAATTATCTAATTTCACCTTCATAATAACTCTTGGGAGATTTATTATTAACCCCATCTTCCAGAACTCGAGGCCCAGGTAGTGTAAGGAACTCATGCTAGTTTACACACCTTGTATGTACTGAGGTGGTGCTTGTGTTTTCACCTATAACTGTGACTCCATGTTCTATGGCTGTAGTAGTTGTCTTCCTATAACTTCTTCCACGTTATGCTTAGACCTCTCTTACATGGTTTCTATGCATTTCAAATTAAAATCAATCCTTGTGTCTCTTAAATGACCCTCCCAATGATTAATATCTCTATGTAATTTTCTTGGTTTAGACTCAGCTGGCTTTTAAAATTTTTTTAGTTTGCCTAGCTACCTATAGTTTAGTCTCTCTGGCATTAGGGTAGAATTATAGCGTTTAGAATTGGAAAAAAGAGTGAAGGTTATCTAGTCTATTTGATAAACAGATCTCTTTATACAACCATTCAGTCAATGCATGAATATATCCAGTGATACAGCCCCTGTCTCTGGTAATAGCCCTTTCCATCCTCACACAGCTCAGGGTACCTGAAATATCAGTCTTACATTGACTCTCTGTAGCATTGATCCTTTAAAATCATTTTGTGAGAGGAATGGCATTTACATTCAGATATCATGTGGTGGATTCTTTGTTCTTTCTCGCTGGAGACTCACAGCTCTCATTTATTTCTGATGATGACTTGCATGAATGAAACTCCCTTGATCTGTTTCTTCCTTCCCTCCTCCCTTCTATTCTTCCTTCCTTCCTTTTTTTTTCTTTTTTTTGTCAGAGGTAGAGAATAAGATAAGACAAGCCCAGTATTGTACTGTTTCTCATGAAGAAATTAGAAAAGCATCTTTTAACAATTTATTAACAATTAATTCTTCTAATTTTGTGTGTAAGATGGATAGGTAGGTAGGTAGGTAGGTAGATAGATCGACAGACAGGCAAGCATTCAATTTAATATTCGTGACCTGGTAATATGGAAAAGAAACCATGTGAGTTGTGGATGATGAGCTATTAACTATATATCTCCTTACGTGAGGGAATGTTAATTCTGGTAGATAAGTCATTTATAGGAATGATTGTAATAATTGACAGTGTGATGCAGATTATGAGTAATTCAAGCAAAATATTACAAAGAAATTAATTCTATGAGAATTCTTAGGGATTGCATTTGATTTAGCTTGGAAGAGTGATACTATTTTCTCTAGGTGGCCTATAGTTGTAGGTGTCAGGAACAATGGGAGGAAAGGCTAATAAGTGGACGACCACAGAGCATGTTTTCCTGGAGGGTTGTGGACATGAGAAAGAGTGCTGAGGTGGGGTCTAAATGCAAATGGTGTTGATCTGACCTTTAAGGCTAAGTTAAGGAGTTTGAACTTTATTCTCTATTAAAATAATATTTTTGATAAGATGGAAAAGGCAATAAGAGAAATAAAGCAGGTAACTTATCAAATGACTAATGTCCTGGGATAGGGCTGGGACATTGAAGCAGAAGGGTCTTCATTTCGGCTTCCTCTCTTTGGAAGGCACATTCTACATTTTATGGAGGCTGATGAAAAGGTTCTATGTGTGCACGGTAAAAATCTGAATCATTGATTCAGGACACATTTCTGGAGACTCCTCAACATTTCTATCCCATGAGAGATGGGTTGTGGTGGTGTATATATATATATATATATATATATAAACCTAACTTCAATTGAAGCAGATAAAGAAAACCTCTTTGGTGATGATCAACACTTACCTCTCTAGTGAAAAGGTGGACTTAGTGTTATTTCTATCTGAAGATGTTTTTCTCACTTAAGGTGTAGGTCTAAAAAAGTTCAGTATTTGCCTGTTCACAACAAAAGCAAATTGGAAATCAATAACAAACTGAAAAATTGGGGTCATATAGTAAAATTTATTTAATTCAGTGTTTTCATAAAAGCCTAACTCAGTTGATCTATTATATATGTCAGTTACAAAATAATACAAAGGATTTAGATGGTGAAGTTAATGATTTAATGGACAAAAAGACGTTAATAAAAAGAGGCCTCAAACAACCTAGGAGGTTGAACGTTTTCCCCACACTACCTCTGCTCTGTTGGTCCCTATGCTTATCCTTCTAGCAATGACTTGGAGCAAATGAAACCACTTAAACAAGTCTTAGTAAAGTTAAAGACATTTTGTATACAAAGTGACCATTCTGATCTATTACTACATGCAGAGGTTGCACCAGCCCAATTGTTTGGACAGGGTATTCTCTCCTTTCTTCTGTAGGAGTGTGTGGTCTTGAATATGAAATCAGCAAACTCATGGGAGTATAACTCCCACTTCAATGAAATGTAAAGAAGTCCTGTATATTTTTTAGTACCACAAAGAATAACCACTGATTGGTAACTACAGCAGGCAGTAGCCACATTACCATATACCAATAGTCTGTGCTCATATAGGACCTCACATTAACACCCAATGTCTTGCTTTGTTACCTTGCAGAAATGTTGGAATCCAACAATGTGATCACTTTCAATGGCTTGGCCAACAGCTCCAGTTATCATACCTTCCTTTTGGATGAGGAACGGAGTAGGCTGTATGTTGGAGCAAAGGATCACATGTTTTCATTCAACCTGGTTAATATCAAGGATTTTCAAAAGGTATCTTTATTCTAATATATGTACTATAATTCTTTTGAAACAATTCAAGTTATATAGAATTTTCTAGCTATTTAAGTGTGACAACTGAAAAAAATTGTTTAATATTTTATCTTTTCAGACACAAATAAAAATAATGCACTGATCTGACTATCACAAATCAGTGGATGCAGTAAACCGTCAAAATTATCAGGGAGGAAACTGTAGTATTTTCAGTGATCATCATAAGAAATACTAACTTTAGCTTATTCTTCCACAGTTCTATCATTTTTCCTGCATAAAATTAAATACCTAAAGCATTATAGAAATATATCATAATTGATTTCATGTACTAGGTATATATATTTATATATAATTTACATATCTATCTATATTGCCAGCACATGCAGAGTTCATCAGTCATCATACACATGCCTCATCTGAATGTCGCCTGAGTTTGGAAAGTTTATTAGAACACAGGCACTCCCATTCATTTACATATTGTCTATATCTGCTTTCATTCTACAATGGTAGAGCTGAGTAGTTGTGATAGAAACCATCTGAATCACAAAGCATAAAATATTTACTATCTGGCCTTTTAAACAAAAAAGTTGGCCAAACCCTGATCACAAAGATCAGTTTTCAGTGTCAGGTTTTTGCAAATATGGACATTTAGACACTAGCCTTCTATCAGTATTTTTAATATACTTTATTGTGTTTCTGGATTATTTAATTAATAAGCTATACAGTTTGGAAAATAAACATGGGTTGACAGATTAGTGGAAATTGTGCTACTGAGTCTATATGCTGTATTCTAAGTCAAACAGTTTTTTTTCAGTCGGTATTTCCTGTCAATTCTCTGAGGAACAAAGATCTTTATGCAACAGCTTTCCCAAGAGTGGTAATATAACATGCTTTTTAGGGTGCATACACTTTAGTGTATACACACACACACACACACACACACATATATATATATATATGCATATATATATATATATATATATATTAGTTTTGCTGCTTCTTAACACTTGGTTTTAAAGTAGTGTGCCTCAACTTCTTATAAACTGTAACATATTGGACAGTTACTTTTAAAAAGTAACAGAATTGTAAAAAGCTTTTTTTCTGGTTGGAGAATGTTGTTTTGGGATAAAGTGAAGATTTAATTTCAGGGCTGATTCATATCTCTAATAGAGTATGCCTCTAAACCTAAGACTTTTACTTTTCTTTTATTACCCAAACATTAAAATTCTGACTATATATTAAGAGATTTGATTCATAACATATAGTCAAATAAAGTGGCAGTGCCCTTAATGATATATTTTGGAATTAAGATATAACATTTAAAAATCACCTTGGATATTTCTTTTTTTGATTTTTCAATATATTAAATTTTGCAGCTTCCTCAGATTAACAATATCCCTAAGGTTATCCATTGTTTTTTTCTGAAATGATAAAAACATTTATCTTAGCATCTTTTGTAAAGGTCAAAAAATAAGCAAGTTTTTGTTGTTTTAGTGAAAGACAACTATCCTTTATAAAATGAATGAAAAATCTAAGATGATTAGGAAGACTACATATTTTAATAACAGGAGGTTATATCAGTTCAAATTTTCAGTGTTTATAGAAATTTCATCATTTTATGAAATCCATATATATGAATATATGTATATACTTATTATATCTATGTATCTATTGTATATGTATAATCTATAAATAGAAAATATTTGAGCACATCTCACCTCAGAATATATGTTTAATGTATTCAACATTTTTTCTGAATAAATATTCTTAATTTGGTTTATATATTCAGTTGGCTCTAAAATTGAAAAGAAATAAGTTGTCATATAAACAACCTACTATTTTATAGGTAAGAAAAATCCTAGAGACATTTGTATGCCCAGGATGCATCACTTGTAATAAACATATACTGAAATAATGGGTTAAATAAAAGTTACGTGTTTTGCCCAGTGTCATAGTGTTGTTCTTATAGGCTCTTGATTCAAAACATTATTCTAATAATAGAAGACATATTTCTAATTTTAAAGCATTCGTTTCAACACATTATTTAATTTTAATTATATCACACTCTTTATAAGGGTAAATACAGTTTACTTAAGGATTATATGTTTGTCTATATTATCTATTAATGCTCTTTTTAGCCTATATATAATATTATTCAACAACTTTTTCCTAAGCATCTACTACTGTGATAAACTCTATAGGGGGCACTAGGGTATGTCATCAATAATTCTTGAGGAACTTACAAGATAATACTAAAGATGTATGAGCATAAAGGTAAATACTAGGCCAATCCCTGTTAGAGACAAAAACACAGTCTCAGGCTTAGAAGGACCATGAAAAGATTCTTGGCCTTGGTAAAGGTCTCAGTCTCCTTAAAGCATAAATGCTTATTAGATAATGAGTAAGAAGAGCCACCATGGGTAGATGTATAGAAGCCTAAAGAAGGGAAAGTCTAAAATAGATCATGAAGCACTCTGAATATGAGGGTAAGAAATTTAGGCACTGTTAACTGAGAAGTTTTTGAGCAAGAAGAAAAAATATCAACAGATTAACACATCTAACCAAAAGGTAGGAATTATTCTTCATGGAAATAGATGCTATTGGAAGGACAATTTATATATTTGTTCCGTTGACTTACAGTTATTCTCATTAAATTGCTTTCCAAAAGAGCACTTTCTACACCAGAATTTATTTTGCTCATGCCAGATCTTGAGGCTAATATTTTTTTACCCTGATCTGTAACAAGTTGGGAGTATACACCCCTCTAAATATGAGAGAATTTAGCATGAATGTTAGCAAAATTACTTTTTATTAATATTTGTCATAAGAGAGAAATCACAAAATGAGGCCCATGTTGTGTCAATGCTGATAATAAAGAGCTAGGAGACTACGAGAAAACAACCTGCCCTTTTAAATTTAAAAAGTTATCTGTGTTAATAATCTGTGATTTTTGCACGATCTAGCTGGAAAGCTGAATATACAGTCAATAAATCTTAGCTCTTCTATATATTATTTTTGTGTCCCAGAGAAAATTTATATTTGATCCTCTTCCTGTGTATGTTTTACTTTACATACACAGACACACATGAAAAGAAAAGTACATGAAAAGGAAAAGAATACATAAATTAAGAGCTTCAAATGGTAAAAATAAATCCATGTCCAAAAATTTTTAGGGCTTTTTATTGTGATATGGACCTGAAATGCATTTGCCATGTCATCATAGGTTATTTCAATATGTCCTAAATTCTTGTTTATAAATGTGTTATATTTTGCTTTTTAATTCCCTAGATTGACTATCACAGCCTTTGCCCAAGTTTATGACCGTTTATACTGAATTATCTAGAGGTTCCCAAATGAATGATAATCAGTCATTTTGAGACTAAAAGCTTTCTAGCAGACATGGATGATTAACTGCCATCATCTCTGGATTTTTCTTTTACATATGACTTTTTTTTCCCCCTAAAATTAACTAATGTTACCAGAAAAGAAAGATGAATAAAAAAAAATTAAAATTGCTCTACCCCAGTACAGATAGGAGTCATGGGAATTGCTCAGGGGACTGGAAAATTTTATCTTAAAATTTAGATGAGGGTATTTGAATTAATATTATTGAGGGAAATGCATCTACAATCCTCTAAGCCATGAGTCATGCCTTGATTTATCTACCACTGTCACCTGATTTATCTACCACTGTCACTGTATTCAAACAATACAGGAACCTCTGGAAAGATGAAGACCAAATATCAGGGATGAAAATACAGTTATTACACAGTTAGTCTGAGTTTTGCCCACAGTGGGGAAGGTGGTTTTTTTTTTTTTTTTAGAGCTATGTATTTGCTTCTTCATTTCCTCCTTTATCTCCTGAAATTATGTAGTGCTACTCTTATTTTCCCTGTCCAAAAAAAAAAAAAAATTCCTTTCTAAAATGGGCTTTTCTAACCCTATCAGTTGCTCATTATAGCATGTCATGCTGAGATTTGAATGACAGAAATGGATCCAGAGCACCTGGTGTTAACATTTCAAAATCACTGTTTTATGATAAAGACCAATTCATTCAGAAGACTGCAAGCCACATTCTATGCTTATTTCTCTCTCTCTTCACTAGATTCTCACATGGTCTCAGGATGATCTCCCTTTCCCAACCAGCCTTACAATTCTTGCCATTGCACACTGCTTACATCTACTGACTACATAAATTTCTGTGTTGCCCAACTTTCATTTATACAGCAAAGCCTAATGGGTAGACAGAGAGTGAAAGATGTTAAGTTCATGCCAATTAACTGATGCCACTGCAAAGTCTAAACTAAGAGGTTCCTGCCACATAATGCTTTATGGAACTTTCTTTATCTCAGTTACTCCACTTGTTCTAACAGACTATAAGGTTGGATCTCTTAGAAAACTTAATTGGCAGAAAATAATGTTTCTTCTCTGCCCTTAGATTGTGTGGCCAGTGTCTTACACCAGAAGGGATGAATGCAAGTGGGCTGGAAAAGATATCCTGGTAAGTATCAATCTACTAAGTTATTTTAGTAATTGCATAAGGAATTTATTACTCTATCATTTTTGTTCAGTGTTATATTAAACACCATTCTTTGCTTCTGGACTTAGAAACAAATTAATGATATTTGATTTTGAATATTAACATTTTTATGTAAAGCATTGAAAATCTTATGTAAAGCAAGTGGGTAGAAAATGACAGTACACCTGAATAAAGCAAAAATGTGTTCCTTTTGATGATTTATATACACAAAAGGTAATTAACATTTTTAGCATATATACTTATACTCAATAAGTCAACTTATTTGTGCAGATTTGTTTTCATGTTAATTCCTCTTGAATTCCTTCTGAATGAATTGAAATTTTTCTTCTTCTGAATCATGATTAAATTCCTCTCCTTCCTTCCATTTCATTCTATTCCTTTTCTTTCTTTTCCTTTTCCCTTCTTTCCTTCTTACATTTCTTCTTTTTTCTCCTTCCTCCCTTAGAACTTCTCTCTTCCCTTCCCTCCTTCTTTCTCACATTTCATGCACTCATTCCTTAAATAAATATGGATTGAGAAATGACTATGCAACAAACATTGTCCTGGGTACTACGGACAAAAGATGAGTGAATGGTAAGCAGTCCCTACAATGGTTTTACCACTGTTAGTAGGTAGAGGCCATTTTTCCTGAGGTAAACTTTGTCGTAAAATTAAGTGGGCCGCTGGTTTGAAGTATAGCCAAGGATCTGCACAGATCATGAAAGGCAGTTATAATCATTTAAATCAATAAATTAACATGAATTCAGGATTTTAAATATAATTTGTATTATTTTATGTCTTATCAGATATTTTTGGATCCAAAACACAAGGAAATAAGTTTAAAAGTTTTGTCTCTGTTAGCATTTAGAAGAAATTTATTATATGTGCATAAAGGCATAAATCAACTTGTATGTATGTATATAGACATATAGATATTTTCAAGGGACAATCTGATTGATTGGTAGCAGCTGCCTAAGATTATGTATATGTTTAGAAGGACTTAGAAGTGAAATCAGAGTTCATGGAAAAGAATGTCTCAATCTGGTAGCAGAGTTGGCTACAGGTGAAGGCAGATAAAGGAGCACAAAGCACAGGTATCTCCCATCCATGATTAATACATATCAGCAAACATGGGAAATTCATCCTTAAAAATTTCAATTTAAATATAGTGATTACAAGTCACATTAAACCATAGTACAGTAAACATTTTTCTGATTATGTGAAAGTGGACAAAAAATTCTGTTCTATCAAATTTTATACTACTCCAAGTTAATACATAGGTTGGGATAATTGAAAAGGAGTAAATAGAAAAATGAAGTAGGAGTCCAAAGAAGTCAAGAATTTTATGTTGATTCCCCACTGACTCATTAATTTTACTTGAGCAAGTACCTTAACTTTTGGGGGGGTTTAGTATCTTATCCATTACATGGGGCATTGCATATTTGCAGTTGTGAGAAAGAAGTTCAGTAGATTTTGTGATAATTATTTAGAAGTAGGTAATATTGCATAAATGTAGGCAAAAAATATGACTGAATACACAAAAATTTATTAACATCAAAATGCTATATTTACCATTAACAAATTATGTTGAAAGACTTCAGTGTGATAATAACTAAGGATGGAGAGAAATGAAGGTTTTACCTGTATACAGCTGTGACTTTTAAAAACATATATTTTTTTCTCTTTCTGTTAAAGTATAACAGGTGAATACATGGAAACTTAGAATTACTGAGGATTCTATCCTGTGCCAAGTACTTTGATAATTTAGATAGTATTTTATATATGTAGTTTTAACAATAATCTTGTCAAGTGGGTATCATTACCACTGTTTTCTTAAGAAATATAATGATTCAGCATATTCATTCAGAATTGTTTCATTCAAAAATTTTGGAACATTTTGAGTACTATGCTAGAAGTCAAGATCAAAATTTTTGTGCCTCTGCTGAAGTTTTTGGTGTTGTGTGGCATGTATGGATTTGAACTTAGCTGTTAACACACAGATAATAAGCAGTAGAGATTCAAATAAATACCTTACCTATTCTGATCTTTTTAAGCGTGTGGATGTAATAATAACCAGCTCGTGACATTCTTGTAAGACTCAATCACAAATGAAATTATTACATAGGCTGTAATGCATGATACAAAATTAACTATTAGTATCTGTAACAGAGTTGCTTAGACAATTTCTAAGTGAAAACATCATTAATGAAATTTGTTTGGTCCTCTCTAATGAACATGACCACTGTAGTGTGGAACTGTTCTGAATTCAGTTCCATCTGAACACTGAAGATAATAACCATACTTATCTGACAACTTATCTAGATTTTATAAAAAGCACTGAGCCAAGTACTGAGCATATTTCAGTTGCTAAGATAGCAGATATCCTTTTGTGTTTATGGTTTCCAAAATTCACCTCAGTACATTTCCCTTATCTTCTGTGCCCCTCGCCTTGCCTACTCTGCTCCTCTCCCTCTTCCTCTTCCCTCCCCTTCCCTCCCTCCCCA